>NW_027471448.1:0-25121 GCF_051020765.1 Lasioglossum baleicum
CCAAATTACATTCGTTTTCAAAATTATCGCAAATCGGATTATAACGAATTATCATAATTGTTATTCGTTGACGTTTAGTAAGGAGGAACAAGAAGAAAATAGGTAGGGGATTATCCGAGACGAATGAGTTTCGAAATAATTTTAATTCGTGCAATGCGGAAACTATTTCATGCATTCGCATTTGAATCATTTTCAATTAACCAAGAATAATGATATTTATAGGGCATTTTATAATGCAACGATTTGGTAGATGTGTCAATGGATAATTGTTTCACCGCCATCGAAAGTCAGTTTCGTTGAAAATTTGAACAGTTGGAAATTTCATATTACCAGAGGCACGGTGATTTATTTAGGCGATAATTAAACGACGAGTGATCCAGCAAAGAACGGGTGTTTCATTTAGGTTTTGCTAACTCTATTGTTAAGAAATACTATCTGTTAACGACTCAATTTATTCCATAATTATTGTTATTTTGAGGTTAACGTCCCCGTATCCAGGTGTTATAGATCAGATTTGGATAGTTGAATTTCTTAAAAGAGCAGAGAACGTAAAAGATAGTGGACTTACCCGCCAGAAAATGGTCTGATCCTGCCAGAATCATACTCGCCCTTGTGTCACATGAAAACCTTCTTATGTTGTTCTGTCCAGAGACCACGACAAGTCTTTCGCGAATAACGAATTCATTATCTATTCGATATAAGATTATCCAATACTCGTGGTTGTTCGCGATCACTAAGAAACGTGGTTACGAGGTAGTCGAATAATAATACGTGGGCGGGGATGTACACAGCACTCTGTTGCTCGTTGAGTCGTGCGCCTGCAATACCTTGACCAGTTATACGCATGCGCTTTACGGGCACGCATTCTTACAACGAGGATTTCTTTCAACAGGGATTCTCATTTTGAAATCATCTAAATGAAATACGTAGTAAGATTTATATATTATATATTTTATATCATATATCCTGAATTTGTGACTAAAATAAAATGTACCATTTAAGATATGAACTAATTCAAACTTGAATAAAGTTTTGCGTTATTTTTAAAAAGGAAAATTAATTTGAATATTTTAAAGATTGAATATTATATATCGAATATCATATTAAATACGAATTTTAAAGACAAAACTAAGTAGCCAGTTTTAATTATAAAAATATTAAAAAACGATGACGGTTCTCATTATTGACAATCAATATGTTATAAACATATCGTCTACTAAGAGAGTAGAAACATTTTAAGAAACTGAATTTCATCGTTCTTGCTCCTGTGTACATATTTCAAGTATACGGCATATCGATTTTATCGTATTTTATTAGTTGAAACAGAATTAGCATGAGTTTGTAATACCTGCTAGAATTTATCAATAAAATTAATTTTAGTTGACGGACGTTTAACATTATCCAATCCGGTTATAACTAATTAAAAATAATTTTAAAATATAAAAATAATCAATAAGAACAATAAGATTAGTCATGTGATAAAACGTTTTTATTTTTCAAAATCCGACAGTTTCATTTTTTTGTATTTTTTCTTCTTTTTTTCGATATATACGAGAGTAAAAGATATTTAACTTGATAGAGGTAAGCTTTGCATGTATGGGTTAACGACATAACCTCAAACATGAAATTTCATTAGTGTAAATCCATCTAATATATTTTTTTACTACAATGTTTTTGTAATTATTTGGTTCACCTAAGTTTGTTATAAATATACCGATATATCTTATTTTAGTTTTTCATCGATAACTCCCGTTTTCAAATAAATTAAAATTTCACCAAAAATAATATTATATTAATATTTACTTGGTTCATGCTGTACGTAATATACAATTTTTTATGTAACTATAATAAAATAAAATACACGTAAACAAATAAACTATGATTTTAATGATTTTAATACTTATTTCATACAATCATCTTTCTCTTTACATTATTCTAAAAACAGGTATAAACAGTTATGAGTCATTTTATGATATTATACTTCAAACAATCAACTGTCTTAAATAGATATTGGCTGAAAAAGTGTTTGAGACAATATTTGATATACCATGCAAGAGTGTACTCTACTGGAATTAGTAACCATCATAAAAATTATATTACCAAAAGGGAAAATGTTGCTGAAAGAAAAACATTAAGATTACAAGTGCTTCGTGATATTAAACAAACTAAACAGAAAGTGGGAGGAATTATTGAGAAAGAAAACATTTGGACGATACCAAATTTTCTTTGTATAGGACGAATCTTAACATCACCGTATTTAAGTTACTCAATTTTATCACAAGACTATCTGGTAAAATTTTATATATTCGTTATTTATACTATCTATTTGTTATGTTGTAAGTAATTATTTGTATATAATATTACTTTTTATGTTACAGATAGCACTGTATGTGTTAATAATTGCAGGATGTAGTGACCTAGCTGATGGATGGATTGCACGTACATGGATATCGCAAGCTTCTAAGCTTGGTAGCTTTCTAGATCCAATTGCAGACAAATTGCTTGTAGGTACACTATTCCTATCTTTGGCCTGGGTAGGATTAGTTCCTACACCTCTAACATGTCTTGTCATTGCAAGAGATGTTGCTTTAATTTCAGCTGCTTCTTACATAAGATATAAATCTTTACCTTTTCCAGTATGTATAGATTATAACGTTATAAATAAATAAATATTTAAATGGTCGGTTATTTATAAAATTTGTTTCAGAAAACTTTGGGCAGATATTTCGATCCTACGTATGCAACAGCACAATTAGCTCCAACGTATATAAGTAAAATCAATACTGTCATTCAATTGTCTTTTGTTGCTGGAACATTGGCTGCACCTGTATTTCATTTTGTAAATCATCCAATTTTAGAAACTTTATGTTATATAACAGCATTAACAACATTAGCAGGTGGTATAAGCTATTTGACATCAAAAAATACATATGAATTATTTAAGAAAAAGTCTTCGACAAAGTCTTCTCATTAAGTACACATTACACATGTTTGATTATAACAATATTATTATTTCTAAATTTATTATTTACTTTCCATAGTAATATATACAAATAAAATTCATAAAAATATTATTTTAAATTTATAAGTAATTCATAAAATAAAAAATTAGTCATTTAACGATTTCTAAATCCCTCATGTGTTTCATATGCAAACGTTTCGAACAGATTTGAATTATTGCAAATTCCAATGTAATCAATTTCTAATCTAAAAGGTCCTGATTTTTTATCAGCTATTGTAATTCCAAAATCCTTAATATATTGAGGAATCATAGGAAATTGATTTTCATAGATTTCTGCTCTCATACCTGCCAGAAATTTTGCAAAAGGGATTCTAACTATTTGCCAATATGGGCCACCTCTTGTATACATAAAATAATGAAAACCAAGATATTGTGTTACACCAGACATTTGCTGTTGTAAGATATTTAACATGTAACATCTACCATCTCCTCTGATCCTCAAAACAAGTTCATTATAGTTAGCCCAATCATATATATCTTCTCGTCTAAAAGATTTCAATTTTGGCACTGTAGTGATATTGCAATAACCACTATCTGTTGTTATACCATCTTTAGGTACACGCGTATCTAATACACCATGAAATATCCCAGTACCATAGGTTGACAATTCCAATCTGGAAAAATGAAACATATTTGTCTTTTTTGTATTAGTTCACTTTGTGTTTCTTGAAATATAACAGCATGAAAAAATATTACATAATTACTTAGCAGTCGAGAAACCATGGTGATAGTCCCCATCACAATTTACAATCCATTGATCCAATGACTTTTGAGCTTTATCAAATTTCCATATAATATCAGTTTTATCTGCTACAATAATAGGTGGATATAATCTACTATGTTGTATTTCTTTGATAAATAATTTGCATTCGCCTTTAAATTCACTACATGCTTTCCGCAGTCTTTCTAATACACTCAAATTTTTAGATGATTTATCATATATCACGGGATAACCTGCTCTAGGTGGTTCAAAGAATGTTCTTTTAATAACCAGAGAATTCGTAACGCGCGGTTTCAATGTATGAAAAATAATTTTTTCCATCTTTTCTTTTTGCACTTAAATCGAAATTATAACTTTCTTAACCATGTTAAAACATACATATTAACGGAGGAAGACAGAAAATCCAAATCAATGTGATATCAAAGAATTTATATAAAAGCTGTAGTATAGTTTTAATTGAACTGCAGTTTTCAATTTAATTCAAATTAAATTTTTATATTTTATTCTTTTTCAACTACTACTTTTAATAAGTAAATTATAAAGCCCGTGTATTCTTAATTTCTGGGTTATTTCAACAAAAAAGTATGATGTATGAAATTCTTATTTATTTGTATGATTTCTATTCTAAATAAGAATACTGTATTCTATCATAAATTTGATAGATATCTTTTACTAATAAAAGAAAATATTAGTACTCGTGAAATTACGTATTACGTTTAATAAAAAAATCACTATACAGTAGAATTCGTTTTGATAAGTGATGGTGTTTATAAGTATACTGAGAATAAATTCAGTATAAGGATGGTGTTATTTAGACGTAATAAGTTATTAAATAGGAACAATTTAGCTCTTTTACATTTGAAAAACTGTGACAAAAATGGAAATATATTTCACGTTAAGTTTATATCAAGTAATCCCAAGGAGATAAACGTGCAATTGTCTAATGGGTAAGAATATCACGTGTATTTTAACCTATAGGCTAAAGGAATATATTTACATTTCGATATTTAGTATTATAAATATATTTACATATAACTAGTGCAATGATGTAATAAAAAAGATATGCAGTTGCTTAAATAAACTACCTTTTTAAGCAGTTTATTTCATATTTATTATTTATTTATTTTGACCATGTCTTCAGGTCAGAAATGACTATATCAACTGGGAAATATGCACGATTTACAAGTGGAAGTGCTATTGCTACGATAAACAATACCACAGTTATGACCACTGTAGTTAGAAAACAACAACCATCTGATAGTTCTGTAATTCCATTGACTGTAAACTATAGACAAAAAGCAGCTGCAATAGGTCGTATACCAACAAATTTTCTTCGTAGAGAAATGGGCTACACAGATAATGAAATTCTTATTAGCAGGGTAATAGACAGATCTTTACGTCCCTTGTTGAATCCAAAATATTCCTATGAAACACAGATAGTATGTAATTTATTAGCCACGGATGGAGTTATTAATCCAGATGTATTAGCCATTAATGCTGCATCTGCAGCTTTAAGTATTTCGGATATACCATGGACTGGACCTGTAGCAGCTGTTAGAATTGGTTTAATTGATGATACATATATAATTAATCCTACAAAGAATGAACTTCAAGAAAGTAGATTAAATCTTATTTTGTCATGTATATCCAAAAAAGCAGTTGTTATGATAGAAGGGTCAGCTGATGATATTTTGGACTCAGAACTTCGAAAAGCAATAAGACTAGGTGTTAAAGAATGTGAAATAATTATAAATGCCATAGCACAATTACAAAAATGCGTTGGAAAATCTAAATTACAAATTGCTGATAATGCTGAGTCAATGGAAAGTATAGAAAAATTTGTGGCAGATTTTGCAAGGAACGAGTTAATTGAAATTTTTAGTTGTTATTCTCATGACAAATTGTCACGAGATAATGCTATTTTCAGCCTTAAAAGTAAAATGTTAGCAAATATATCAAATACTGATCCAAAATGTGCTAAAAGTGCTGCAAAAATTTTTGATGAACTTTCTAAGAAAATTTTTAGAACTTTAATATTTGAAACAAAAAGAAGGTAGTTTTTGTTTATGATACAAATATTCGCTTATAATTATCGTTTGGTATATACATTAGATATAAAAGATTAAACCAATTTTAGATGCGATGGTCGTAAATTAGACGAGTTGAGGGATATAAACTGTCAGGTTAATCTATTTAAGCCTCTTCATGGTTCTGCTCTCTTTCAACGGGGACAAACTCAAGTTTTATGTACAGTAGCACTTGATAGTATAGAAAATTCTCTTAAATTGGATGCCATCTCAATGCTGTCTAGGTAATTCATATATAAAATATTTTACAAACGTCTATTTAACATGAATAAATACAAATTTTGGAACTTGTAGCGGAATAAAAGAGAAACATTTTTTTCTTCATTATGAGTTTCCTCCATATGCTGTCAATGAAACAGGTAGCCTTACTGGAGTTAATCGTAGAGAAGTTGGTCATGGGGCATTAGCAGAAAGGGGATTACGAGCAGTTATACCAAAAGATTATCCATTTGCTATAAGATTGACAAGCGATGTACTAGAATCAAATGGTAAATTGCTTAAATGTAAAAGTAATTATTATTTTTAAAGAAGATAATTTATACTTTAAATATTTTTTTATGTTACTGAAAGGTTCATCTTCTATGGCTTCTATTTGTGGTGGTAGTTTAGCATTAATGGATGCAGGTGTGCCAATATCGTCTCCTGTTGCTGGTGTAGCTATGGGATTAATATCCGGATCTAATGACGAAGAGAATGCTGATATAGATTATAAGATACTAACCGATATATCAGTAATTTCGTGTTGTGACATATAAATTTGGTTTATAATACAAATATATTAATTCTTGATTTTGCTTATTTTCAGGGTATAGAAGATTATCTAGGCGATATGGATTTCAAAATTGCAGGTACAAGAAAAGGATTTACTGCTTTTCAGGCTGATGTGAAGGTAGCAGGAGTTCCTTTAAAAATAATCATGAAAGCTATTGAAAACGCAAATGTCGCCAAAGCTAAGATAATTAAAATTATGAATCAAACAATAAGTTCCCCAACAGTAAGCAAAAGTAATAGTCCTGTAGTTGAGAGCATAGAAGTGCCTGTGCATCAAAGAGGAAAATTTCTTGGAATTGGAGGATCAAATATGAAAAAGATTTCCTATGAAACTGGAGTAAATGTAAGCTTGAATAGCAAAGACGAACTTAAAGGAATTAATATATTATAGAAATTAATTTGCTATGTTATATCCATTTTTAGATTCATTCGGGAGATGAGGGAAAATTTATTATATTTGCACCTAATAAAGTAGCAATGAAGGAAGCTAAAGATATGATTGAGAAATGTTTAGAAAAAGATGTAGAACCAGAGTTAACATTTGGAGATATTTATTCAGCAAAAATAACCGAAATACGTGAAAATGGTGTTATGGTTACATTGTATCCTAATATGGTACCAACACTACTGCCTAATTCACAATTAGATCAACGTAATATTCATCATCCTAGCGTACTCGGATTGAACATTGGAGATGAACTACAAGTGAAGTATTTTGGACGCGACCCGGCAAATGGACGCATGAGATTATCTCGAAAAGTGTTACAGACTACAAATCTTGAACAAAATGTTAACCATTTTAGTAAATTGAACCAATAATTGTTAAAAATACTTTTTGTATCAAATTGTATCATTTTCTTATTAATAACAATGTTAATAATAAAAAATTCTTTTATATAATCGTTTTATTTTCATTTTTTATTTCGAATAAAATATTTATCTGCACTATCATTGAACAATAAATAAGATAATTTGTATAATATTAAATATTTAAATATTTCTCATTTGTATATAAATAACGTTAAAAAACTTCTTTTTTTCTAATGATCCATTACATGGTCCATTACTTATTTCTTAAATCAATAGAACCTGAAATTTGTCCAAATTCTTATTCAACTTTTTCAACATGAAAATGCAATTTCAGCGACTTATTACACGGAAAATGTCGTGCATTTGAAGAGTTAAGTATTTACAAACATCGAGTTATTTAAAACTTTTTTCGTTATTAACACTACAACGTTACAATATTAACGTATATTGGAAGTGCTCGAATATCAAGATAGAAATAATGATTTCACGTTTCCTTTACCGCTGTGTTTTTAAACGAACATCTAGTTTTGTCCTTAGCGTGGTTGTCGCTTCCGTATTCTTCGAAAGAGCTTACGATCACGCTTGCGAAAGCACTTTCGAATGGATAAACGAAGGGGTATGTTAAAAATATTTTCTATTAATACAATTATAAGACATCAGGAAAAATTTTGATTGCTATTTTGTACACGTAATCACAGCTTCGAAATAAATACATTTTAGTTTTATACCGTGATTTATATACATGTGTATGTAAAAGCTTGCTCGTTTAAAGGTATGTTTTTAGTTTTGACGATTCTTGGTGTCTACCTTATAACAGAGTTTTCGAATTATGCAATTAAACTTTATACTTTCGTGTCTTTCTCGTAGAGGCTTTGGATGCATATAAAACATAAATACGAGGAAACACCACACACGTTGAATTATCAACATAATTCCGTTGAAGAAAGTACGTCCAATTTGCAAGAAATATCCAACAAGATCAGGAAGAAGGACTGAATGTCTCGTAGCACAAAGAAATTCTTGTTAAATAATATATGAAGAAAAGGAAGAAAAATCGTTTATAGATTTATTATTATTATTATTTATTATTATTATTATTATATTATTATTATTATTAGATTTATAGCTATTTCCTGTATTTATTTTGTTCACAGCGGAATGTTCGAGTTACTATATTTCACGTATATACGTCGCGATATTCGATATTATCATAAATGTAGCATTATTCGCGTAAAAAAATACAGAAAATTGACGATTCCTGTATTTTATCGATAAGAATACACGATACCTTGACATATCGTTATTTAAAACGAATAATTTTCTCGAAATGTTACGATAAGGATTACCAAATAGGATTGCAATTTCACAAATAATTCTCCTATTTTTGAAAAAATATCCAACGAAGGTTACAGTTTTTTAAAACGTGTTTCATAAAAGATGCAGCTCTCGAACGTTTATAAGTGACAAGTGATAAGTTACTAAACTTACAACTCCCGTTGGACCAAAGAAATTTACTCTCCTGCCTTTTCATTTCCCGTTTAGTCGCGAACTCGTAGAGAGTACATTTTAAAAATCATAGAAATAGTAATTAACGAGGAGAAATTGTTTCGCATACTCGGAACAAAAACGAAATCTTTCTTTCCATCCCTCTCGTTTAATTAATAAAATCAAAGAAACATAGAAAGATAAGATATCATTGCAGATCGCAATTTTTAAGATCTAAGGTTTTTCAAGATACACTTTTAAACGAACACCTCGATATGATACGCGATCTAAGCTGATAAACCGTGAAGAAGAAGGAACAATGGTAAAGGCGATAATATGAAAATTCGCAAAGCCTCCTCGCGAGAAACGCGCTCAAATATCTCTGTAAAATGTTTCTCGCTTTGGCGCGTATAGTAATCCTTGAATTTTTCATCACTCTCGCTAACACTTTGAACCCTTTGCACTCGAGGGTCGAGCCTCAGTCGCCATTCCATCGGATTCTGAAAGATCCATGTTAATTAATATGTCAAATTCAAAGTTGCTCTTAATTTCTATACGATGTCTCATCCACAGTTTCAAAGGTATCTTCGATTTTATGGCAGAAGGTCCTCGAATCGCTATTTTCTTCTAACGAACAAAATTGGTTTCTTTGTCGCGTTGCAGCGGATGTGATTTCTTCTTTAGTTCTTATCTGGAATTATCGGAGCAATTGATTCACGGTAATCGATATATCCGACTAGATATAGAAAAAATAAGAAAAGCACTTTCCGTTTCCTATATAAACGTTGCCTGTTTACGAGAAATGAAAGGTACACGGTGCAACAGAGTGTTACACTTCGAAGCGTTCGAGAAGAGGCATCGTGCAGAGAATATTCACGAGGGCAAATGAATCGAAGTAGCGGCTCTCGTTACATTGTACTTTGACGAAATCGTTCCAGAGAATCACGAAAGTAAGCACTATTACCATCTATCTCGAACTCGATTCGTATCGTCGCCCCGTTTCAATCGAGTCGAAGCCTAAAATCTTCCCTTTCTATTTTTCTTCCCCGTCGTTCGTTTGCGGTAACGCTAGCAAATCTGACATGTCAATGATTCGCTGGTATAGGTGATCGAGGTGAATGAAAATTCGTGTTTTACTTTCAGCAATCCTCGAGTCGCCATGTTGTTAATCAGCCTTGCACTAGCGTTCATCTTCTCGCCGTTCGTCGTACTTGGAGACATCGTACCGATCACAGAGGCATACGATATCTGCCAGAATGAAATTGTAACATTAGGGTCATTCTTTTATGTATCGGTTGACCCAAACGCTTTTGTTTCCTCTTCGATAAAGTGCATAAAACTGCAGTATACATTGTCGCATTTGACTTTCGGAACGTTTAATCGTGTGCCGAATTTGGAGTACCTCAATCTCGAGGGTAATCAGATTGATGCACGCAATTTATTCTCTTTCGGAAGTCTTTACAATGCGAAAATTCTAATTCTCGGTCCCCAAAGAATCTCTTTTCGGGACTCATTGATAATACAGGGCTGGTTTCCTGAACTTTGGTACTTGAATTTACGATATGCTAACATCAACGGTATACAGGACCCAATGTATAATGCTTTTCCCAAATTAACACATTTGGATCTCTCGGGAAATCGTCTCTCGTACAACGTAGACGACCTGAATGTATTTCCTGACACGTTAACGCATCTTGATCTTACTGATAATTATATTTATGGAGTCTCGTTAGGAAAGTTTGCTAATCTGACGTCGTTAATATTAGATAACAATAAGTTGGAAGCAATAGGTGGTTGGAACGGTTTATCGAAGCTGCAGAATTTATCGGTAGCGGACAATCCAATTCGTTGGATTTATACCGGTGGTCTGACCAATCTTCGATATCTGAATCTCGCCGGGACTAATTTAGGGGGAAGTTTTGCTTTCGATAATTTGCAACCTCTGAAATTGTTAGAGATTCTTGTGTTAGATCGAAATTCATACACCTATGTTCCTCATTTACCTTTAAATATAACTACACTCTCGTTAAATTGTAACTCTATAAGGTATCTGGATAGCGACTCCTTCCCCGGCTTGTCACATTTGAAGAAGCTATTCATAAACGGGAATAACATTACGTATGTTTACTCGGATACTTTCACGACTCAAACGCAATTGGAAGAACTACACTTAGCTGATAATCTATTGTGGCACTTGCCAATGACCTGGGCTCAATCTATGAAGAAACTTCGATACCTAGACTTATCTGGGAACCAATTCACTTTGTTGAATTCGATAATTTATAATGCTGATCTGCCTATGGAACATCTATATCTCGAGCGCAACCCTATTTCGTATCTAAATCGCAGTACGTTCGAAATGCTACCAGAAAATATATCGATTTACCTGAATATTGGGTCAAAATCTACTAGTACTTCATGTCTATAAAATTACCTAGAATAGAGCAGCACTATTTTTTTTAGGCCGTTTTCATCTTACGTAGTACTTACAGTAATATTAAACTTACTTTGTATTAGATATAATTCCTAGAATTGTCGCGCAAATAAATATATTGCAACTGTAAAACGGAAAAGCACGTATATCGTTTTATTTTTTTTTTTGCCTTTCCTTCCTTCCAACTAATCGTATCAATTTAGCCTTTGATGTATACGATCTTGCGATCCATAGTTTTCGAGGAATGAACGCGTATTTGTGTAACGTAGTACTTGTACGGGAAATAGCGATGAAAAGCAGCAGCTCGAACTTTTAGATTTATATCTGCGAGTGTCGAAGGAAGATGGTGTGTGGCGTGTGCATGATAATCGTGTGGTAGGAATAGACGTGGCAGTGTCGAGTGCGAACGAAGGGCGTAAGTTTAAGTATGCGTTTGAAGATTTAGAGTCCGTGGGAAAGGACTGAGCGACGTCTCAAGGTTGCGAGAGGGGGCAGTGTTTGAATAGGATTTGAATCAGTGTGTATTCTTGACAGTGTGAGTCAGCGAGCGATTGCTTATCTTTATCTTCCAAACATATTATTTATCTATTACATTTCTTGCTCCCCTGATCTCGTTTCGTAGAAAAATTTCCCAAACGCCAGGGTAGAAGAGGAATTTATATAAAAAAAAAGAAAAATGATCGAGAATCACAGTCATTAGGTACGTCGGTTTTTATCACTTTCTAATACATCGAACGAATCGATATTTTGATTAAATTTCTTTTTTTTATTGTTATTGTACCGTTTGAGTTTAGTTATCGAAATATTCGCAAGAAGCTTTCGCTGCTATATATTACAAGTTCTGTGTATACGTAATTAAAAAAAACGATGTCGTTCAAATTATAGGAATCAATATCGATGGATCTACGTAGTTGAATATTTAAATTTAGGTCGAGACTTCTCTCCGTTACTTCCTTCAGATTTTGTTGTTCGGTCACTGGTACCTTCCACGAAGGTATACACAGCCCAAATTTGTATCGGTCGAGTGTTTAATTTATTTTTAATCTTACGTTCAATTTTAGGATACCGAAGCTTGTATGGAAAGTATAGCATTGGCCTTGCATAAGTATTTACTTCTCTGACCAAGTATTTACTTACGTATGCTTGTATAATCGATTCCTGGTATAAAAATTACATCTTGCTCGTGATAAGAAAAATGTGTACTTCCTTTATCTGTGCTTCTGCGAAGTTTAAAGTAGGTGATACTCAATGATGTATTTATCGTTTATATGTAAAGCTTATTTTATCGTTTCTTTCTATACAACTGCTATTCGTAATTTCAATCAGATCCTTGTCTCAAATGTGAACGAGCGGGTCTATATATACGAGATGCACTGGGCAGCAAGCCTACATTCAGTTTGTTAATTTCTTAGTGATTACTTGCTAAAAGCTAATTTGGCATTATGGTGTGTATTAAACGAGTTTAATATTATTTATTCCGCTCCGATTCGACATATTGCTCTAACAAGTGTTTGCTTGCGAAACACGTGATTATATCAAAATTGATTTATCATATTCGTTCAATCGCTTTAACGTTTCTTCTTTCTTCCAGAATTATAAAACCCTGATATTATTTATCTTCGTTCTGGATATCGGAAGGAGTATGGCAAACTCAACAATAAGATTTCATTCGCCGTATAGTCTCAAAAACGTTGAAAACTTAGTACTCGGAAAAGATTGGTCTATTAATTGTATGAATCCGGAATTTCTTAATTTGTCAAATTTACGTTTACAATTTCTCCCGGAAAAATTCGTGAGAAGCGATCATATCGAAGCAATCACACTTGACGACAATGATATAGCCATGGTTCCATCGAATGCATTCGATGGAACCCCAAATTTGAAATGTTTAAGTATGGCGAGAAACAAGATTGCGGTTAATCATATGAAAATTAATCACTACGGTATAAAGACATTGATTATAGACGATCAAAAACTTTCCGAAGCGGACGATTTATCGTTAGTCTCAGATGCGGACGAGGATTTGATTCGATTTAATTTACCGAACTTAGAAACTTTATCCTACAAAGGTGCAAATTTTGACCTTTTAAAGAAACATTTGTCAATTTTTCCTAAATTAGATAGAGTTTATTTTGCCAATAGCCAATTGAAATACGTGAATAAAGATCTGTTAATTTATTTTCCAAATATAAGGATCATACATTTAGAAAATAATTCCATTGAGAATTTTAATATAAACTGTGGAAAGGTGGAGGAAATGTATTTGGACAACAACCCGCTTATACATTTTCGACTCAATCAGTTCGAATGTAACTTAAGGATTCTTTCTTTGTCGAATTGTTTACTGGATCATTCCTTTAATTTAGATATTATGTCTTTAAGAGTATTAGATTTATCACATAATAATATTACTTACATACCTGAAGAGATGTTTAGGAGCACATCATATCTGAGTCGACTAAATTTAAGTAACAATAAATTAATGTCCTTTCCAAATTTGGAGAATTTAAGTAATTTGACGATTCTGTCGTTAAATTACAATTTAATTAACGATATGCATAATGATATAATTCAATTAGAATCTTTACGAATGTTAGGCTTACGTGGAAATTCTATAGAACATATTGGCGAAAATACGTTCTCGCTACTCATCGCTTTAGAATACTTAGATTTATCGGAAAATTATTTACGTTATTTGCCTCCGACTTGGGGTGAAAATTTGCGTAAGTTACGTCATCTAAATTTAGACGCGAATTATTTTAAAAATATAGAAGATACTATGATAAGTTCTATAGTAAATTTAAGAAACTTATTTATAAATAATACTGGAATTACGTCGATAAATTCAGAGGCATTGCGGTATTTACCAAACTGTAATATTTATGTTTGTACTATTCCTTAAAGGTTGTTTCATTTGTTTCTATGAAAACTGAACTTCTACTAAATTGTAGAAGAACTGTATATGAATTAATAGCGTTCGTAATTATTTACTTTATCGTAAATTAATAAAACGCACAATTTGCAATAATATTTATATTTTTCCCTTCCTCATCATGCGTAAATACACAGTACTTACATATACACTTTCAAGAATATCGTACGTTAAGAGATTACATAATACTATCATAATCCAAGGGCTAAACTTGTCTAATCTAATATTTATAAAATAATATATATTTCTAAGAGCTTTAAAATTATTTTAAAAATTCAATAAACGATATCGATTATTAACACGAAGAATGTTTAAAAATAGTGAGAAAGTTTTTCATCCAGCCATGAAATCTTCCAATTTCTATTTATTATCCAATTCCAATTCTATTTATTCTAATTTCTATTTTATTTCTGATAAAGTACGGAGTTGAGAAATTTCGAACGATGGAAAAACTGCAGAGCTTTGAATTCATGAAGCTCGAAACATTCTTTGGTTGCGAGGTGTTCTCAGGTATCAACGTTTTAAAAAAACATATTTCCAATCGCGGTATACGTAACTGCGACTCGCGAAAGAGATTTAAGTTGCAATAGCGTATGCTATAATCAACAGTACAGCGGATTCATTACGAAGTATAGTTCAACTCTAAAGTATTACACTGATCCGTGTTTTCTGAGAATTACTTCTCGTTAGATCAGCGATATCTTGGCGACTAGGCATATCGCAATAGGTATATCTACTGTTAAGTCTATTCGCTGTGCTTAAGTTGCATTTGGATATCTTTTCGGGTTTGATATCTTCGTAATCCGAACAAGAGAAGATAGAATTTGCAGAACGAAGCACACTCGATTCCAGCGACTAGTAAAGTAACGGACGAGCGATCCTCGGGGCCCTGCGTTCTTCCTCCCGCATCTTCTGTCAACGAGAACAAACATTAGTACCCTCGCGACGAGACACTCGTGTTAGCAACGTTTCAAAACGACAACTTGCCCGGATTCAAATTTCACGTATTTTTCTCTCTTCCTTTTCTTCCGTTTGTACTTTGCATTCCGTTGGCGTACTTTTACAATGCTAATGGCAGGTGAAGATCTGCTGTAGCGCGGTGACCAATGTTTCTAACATCAGGGCCCTCCGACGCATAGGTTACAGACCTGGGCCATATAGCAGCATTGAATTTCTTCAACGATATGGCTACGTTATAAAGAAACGAATTAAAATATTTAGAACAGAAGGTGCTGCATAGCTGGCATGTGAAGTGGGAAGTACTTTACGCAAGACAATTCTTCGGGGAGATCGTTTCGTTTCGTTTCGTTTCAATCGTTATTTCCTAATGGTAAGTTTAGCTTTCGAGAAACCAGGAGAAGACTCCGATTTCTCCGTGTTTGTACATAATTGATTTTAAAAGTTGTAACATCCTTTCCATCGAACCGACATTTGCAGATGTTCGTGCGACCATGTCGACCATCGTGCTGGTTATTACTTATGTGTCTCTTGTGTAACATATCGAGGATATCTGGAACTGAAAGTGACGAGATCTTACTTTCCAGGAAACAAATACAAAATAATGATCTATCTGTGCAACATTATCAATCTGCTAAAGATCTAGATTATATCTACAACCCAAGGAAACAAATATATCCTAATCCAAAGTATGTGCAATGTACACCGAACACGGTTTTGAATCTTACGCGTATGGGCTTGAAAAGAATCGGCGATTATTTCATATCTAGCCCGGACACGAGGGAGCTGTATCTAGACGACAACGAGATTACAGATATTTCTGTCAATGCATTTACGTCTCTGAAACACCTTGAGATTTTGACTCTATCCGGCAACAATATCCCTATCGACAAAATGTTGCGGTTCAAAAGTCACCAGACTTTGCGAAAACTGATTTTAGACAACAACGCGTTAGACACTGACTATGGAAGCAGCACAAGTATCGAAAATACATCCGAACGGTTCGAGAGCCTCGAGGATTTGTCGCTTAGGCAAAATGGCATTTCGCAATTCAACATTGTTATGGAGGATTTCGCGCCGTATTTGAATACGTTGGATTTCTCTGGAAATATGTTCGAGTCGATAGATGTAGTTACTTTTCCAAAAGCATCGTTTATTTCAGTATGGACAACAACAAGCTCGAAAAGCTGGATTTGAAAAATTTAAACGACATCGAGGAACTGTCTGTAAGCGGGAACAAGTTTCGAGAATTATGCGGTGAAGATTGCTCGACAAATTCCTGGCTATCGTTAAAAGGGATGATGAAATTGTCGAAGCTGAACGTGTCCCATAATCAGATCAGCATCATCCAGAATGATACGTTTGCGTATACGAAAAATCTCTCCACGATAGATTTATCTTACAACAGCATAGTATCGCTTGCGAAAAATATCTTTAACAAGCTTACTCGACTGCTGGAACTTCGGATGAGTCATAATTTACTCATTACTTTACCAAACACGTGTCCGTTAAATTATATGAAATATTTGGATGTAAGCAACAATCGAATCGCAGATGTGTCGTGCGACAGCTTTTGCAGCCAGCAATATTTACGCAGGATAGACTTATCGAATAATTATATTTCGTTTCTGAAAGACGATACTTTCTCAAAGATACAAATGCTCGAATGGTTAGACCTCTCGCATAATAGGATCAACAAATTACCCGCAATGTTACAGAACAAAATGCGATACCTTCGTACTCTGTGGTTGAAGAATAACAGTATTGATAACATCGATGACTTATTTACCATAATACCGAATGCTGTTGTCGACCTGCATCTTGAGGAGAATCCATTAGCAAAAATCACGTATAAAAATTTAATTTTATACCTGAAACAGGAATCGAGCTTGGATTTAGAGGAAGTTGTTCCATATTAGAGGAACATTTGATCTACAGATACAAAAGGTATACGGTATTAGATCTAGAAATCTTCGTGGTAAAATTGTTTCACTTCAATTATACACGGACTATAGACGATTTTGTACTTCGTATCGACTATTTCTTCTCCGATGTATTCTTCTTAAAATATTCTGATTTAAAATATGTTTTTCTAGATCCCTGGACGTTCCAAGATTCTCCGTGGGTTTTCACATTTCTTCCAACGAAGATCTTCCGTCTAATAGATGAAAGAACTGATGAACGTTCGATGCGGATTGTATTTGGAAAGGAAACAAGTTTATCGTGGGGCAGTAATCTATATTATCTACTAGAGGATGTAGAAGAACTCATGCTTATCATTGCCTTTTATATAATTTCAGTTTGTGAAATATCGAAATATTGTATTAATCTTCTTTAGTAACTAGTTATTAAGATTGAATTTGCTACTATTTATCTAAACCTTACTTAACGCTATAATGTTAACGTTTTTACATTGTCCACAAAGAGCGTTAACCGAAATAAAGAAAACTTTACCTACACGTTCATTGTGTTGTATTTTATCCGATGCTTGGAATTTATTTAGATTTTCGTAGCTTTAACTATTCTTTTCACTTTTTCTTTACTTTAATAACAATTTTAGTTTCAATCTAAACCGCTACTTATCTTGCAATTTGATTTCACACTGAATCGGTAACGTAGGAAATGATTTGAAATGAAGATTTTAAGGCGTAGAATCAAAACGCGTATCCGTGTGACAGTATTTACTTTTATTTTATCCCATGTCTTGCGTATAACCAGTCTATAATTCGCCTTTCTCCCGCTAGAATGTACCGATTCGATAAAGTTGCATCCAAGTGTCTTTATTTTAAACTCGTAGATGGCGCAGTGATTACGAACACGGAGTGACCGGTTAGATAGTAAAATAACACAAGACGATCGTTGCACGATACTTGTTGGGAC
Organism: Lasioglossum baleicum; assembly: GCF_051020765.1. Lineage (NCBI taxonomy): Eukaryota > Metazoa > Arthropoda > Insecta > Hymenoptera > Halictidae > Lasioglossum > Lasioglossum baleicum. The sequence continues at coordinate 18,100 of NW_027471448.1, forward strand.
AGTTTTATAGCGATCGGTACGTTTCAGGTACGTAAGTAGACATTTGGGAGTAGAATGGGCGAGTTTTCTACCGAAATTTCGTCGTTACCTTATAACATTTACGAGTGTAAGGATTTTGGACAGAAGACATCTGGTGGCGAATGAAACGAATACAGCGAAGAACATCTATGATAAAACCGCGCTCGTTGAACTCCTTGGAGTGATCGGAAATTGCGACTTTTAGCCTTGCGAGAAGTTTAAACGGCCGTCCTTGAGCTAGAGGAGCCTGCTGCCCGTCGGTTAGATAAGGTAATCCTTTTAACGATCTTGTCATCGAATTGCTATCGAATTTGAAGATCGCCGAGTGTTTCGCGTTACTGAAATGGCTCCCTTAACCGACAACGAGATCACTCGGATCCGAGATGGGCCCGACGAAGCTCGAGAATCTCGATTCGTGACAAGAGGTTCCAGTACTCGTTCAACCGACGAATAACGATTTCGTTCACCTTTGTTCAGCTTTTGAAATGGTAAAGTGACTTTACCGATCGTCGCAGGTCACGTGTTAATCGTTCCTCGTTTTAGGTTACCCGAGGAAAATGGATCCAACGAGCGATTTCGATACTGGCCGTTCAAGCATCGATTCCTTTCGAACAGTTACAACTAATCTACGACGTGGTTTCAATCGCTGCGCCAGAGATCTTTCATTCTTGGAAGATGCAGTCGTAGCAGTCTAAGAAGAAAGAAAAGGGAGAATCGAGTTAAAACTATAAGAGTTGGTATTTTCCATATGGATTTCTTTGAATTCTCGACATTACCACCGAGTTTCTTTCACGAGTCGAGACCAAGATACATTAGGACGAGCGTGTCGAGAGTTTACGAGCAGAGTGAGAGAGAGAGAGAGAGAGAGAGGTGAGCAAAAACGAACGGAGGACGTCTTTCACTTAGGAATCATCCGTTCGATGGCTCGTCAACGACCCGTCATCTCTTTTTCTTTTTATCGCGATGGAGAAATGGTAAGGAACACGAGCAACGAAAAAAAAAAAAAAAAAATATGAAAGAACGGGATGCTTATTAAAATTTGTCTTTCAAAATATGTCTCTTTCTTATCTTGCAGGTACTTTTCTCGATGGTTACTGGCTGTTGCAGCAACGCGTGGAGACGTAAAAGGTATCCGGATGGAGCTGCGGCTGGCTGGATAAAATACCTCGATACTGCTTGGAATAACACGTTCTGTTATATCGGAATCGGTAAACTCGCACCTATCGGATTGCCACGGTTTCGCGAAATTCGACTCGTTCATTGGCTTGGGAGGATTCGCTGTTAATCGAGAAGATACGCGGTGAAAAGCATCGTTGCCCGATTTTAGTTTCATCCTTGTCACTTTAGATTGCAGTGGCTAATGCGGCCCGTTGGAACGAAGGAAGCGAGGAGGAGCGGTTAGCATCTCCGATAAAACCGCGTATTTAATTCGGTTGCTGTTAGGAATCGGAGAAGCAGTAGAAGAGAGAGTGGGGGCAGAAACGAGGGAAAAGAAAAGGACAATGGAAGGAGAGAAGAATGGGGATTCGGATGGACGAAGGAAGTGTTAGGCGACGCAAGAGCGCGTTCCATCCAGTTAGATCTGGCCTAGGTTGACCAAGCCACCTAGGGAAGCGAGATGTCGGGGTGGGAGGCGCCCCTGCTGATGAGGGGTGTTAGTTGGGGTGGAGGAAGAGGGTGGACGAATAGGTGGAAACGCATGCGCTTCGTTTAGCCGGTGTGCTGGCAGGGATGCTCGGCCAGGAGCGAGACAGAGATGCAGAGGAAGAGAGAGAGAGAGAGAGAGAGAGAGAGAGAGAGCGAGATACGGGGAAAGCAGGAAGGCTGGAAGTGCGAAAGGGAAAGAAGAGATGGGCTAAAGGGGAATGGAGGCGTGAAAGTTGGAGAAAGAAAGGGGTCGAGTCGGTAAGGGGTGAAAAGGAAGAGAGAAAAGTAGAGTGGCTGGCTAGAAGAGGAGGGAGGAAGCGAGGTCTGCCGCGTCTAGGCAGCTCGAGACTCTACTCCCACCCAGCTCTCCTCTTGCTTGCTCGCTTTCTCTCTCTCCTCTTTCAGTGTTCGTTCGAACACGGCCCGGTACGGTTCTGTCGCCCCGTGCTCGAAGGATCCTCTTCGTGATGGGATCTCGCTGCCGTGGTGATATCGGCAGGTTCCCTCGGTAGCCGATTCCCCGACGACCCACCGATGTCGCACGGCTCGTCAGGGTGACACGCGCGGTTTCTAGTCAGGTAGTTGCCGTTCGCGGTCGAGTAAAATCGGTACGCATAGACGTCATCGATACACGCGATCCGGAGATAAACGCCCCCCGTGATTTCCGATACGGGAAACGGAGCTCGAAGGGAGTAGGAAAGAAGGAAACGGAGAGAGGAAAAGAAGAAGAAGAAGAAGAAAGGGTGAAGTGGTCGCCGAGAAGAGTGGGAGATCGGAAGTAAGCAGCAGGAGGTAAGTGTACGCGCAGAAACGGAGAGAGCCGCGAAGAAGAGGAGAACTGAATGGAGAAGAAGAAACGGTAGTGAGAACTCGGCTGGAGAGAAGAAGAAGCGGCTCTGTACGAGTGCGTCGACTTGGATTCGAGTGGAAAACACGAGGATCGGGAAAGAAAGCTGTTTACCCTAACTGCGGACAATCTTCGGTCTCTCGAAATCGATCGTCATCGTCGTTTTGTTTACCGGTTGCGCGGTTGCGAAGATCGGGGGTGGACTCGTGGCGTGGTAAATCGAGGCTAGTCGAAAGGTTGGGGTAGAGTAATTAAAGGAGAAATCGCTCGAGAGAAAGATGCCGGGTAATTATTCGGTGCGCTGCGAGCCCGGTCTAGTGGTTCCGGTATGGAAACCGGAGGGGAACCTGTACCTCTTCGACGTGATCATCCGTGGATTCGTCTACTTCCTGCTGCTGTTGTATCTGTTCATCGGCGTGTCGATAATCAGCGATCGTTTCATGGCGGCGATCGAGGTGATCACCTCGAAGGAGAAAGAACTGGTGGTCCGCCGTCAGGGTAAAGAGCCGCAGATCGTGGTGGTGCGAGTGTGGAACGAGACGGTGGCGAATTTAACGTTGATGGCGCTGGGCAGCAGCGCCCCGGAGATCCTTCTCTCGATTATCGAGATCTGGGCGAAGAACTTTCAGGCCGGGGAACTGGGGCCTGGCACGATCGTCGGCTCGGCCGCTTACAACCTCTTCGTCATCATCTCTTTGTGCGTGTTCGTGATACCGAACGGGGAAACGAGGAAGATCAAGCACCTGAGGGTGTTCTTCGTCACCGCCGCGTGGAGCATCTTCGCTTACGTTTGGCTGTACGTGATCCTCGCGGTGTCCAGCCCGGGTGTGCTCGAGGTCTGGGAGGGTATCCTTACCTTCTCTTTCTTCCCGGCCACGGTGCTCACCGCGTACGTGGCCGATCGGCGTTTGCTCATCTACAAGTATCTGCACAAAGGGTACAGGATGAACAAGAGAGGCGTGATCGTGCAGGCCGAGGCCGGCGACTCGGACGGCGGGGTGGAGCTCGAGATCAAGCCGCAGCAGGACAGCTTCCACAGCATGATGGACGCCGACACGCCCGAGGCGAAGGAATTCGAACAGACCCGAAGAGATTACATCAACACGCTGAGGGAGCTGAGAAAGAAGCACCCGACGTTGCCGTTGGAGCAATTGGAGGTGATGGCCCACGAGGAGGTGCTCGGGAAGGGGCCGAAGAGCAGAGCGTTCAGCGTTCTACAGGGTGCAAGCCACCAGGAAGCATGGTCGGCGCGGGCAATCTCAGCAAAAAGATCAGCGAAAGGGCGCAGAGCGACCTTAGCGAGGTGAAGGCTGAGCTGCAGAGGCAAGAGGCCGAGAGCATCGACATCGAGAACGTGAATGCCATGAGGATCTTCTTCGAGCCCGGTCATTACACCGTCATGGAGAACGTTGGCACCTTCGAAGTGGGAGTGACCAGAGCAGGCGGTGATTTAACCAAACCGTGCACCGTCGACTACTGCACCGAAGATGGCTCTGCCGAGGCTGGTTCCGACTACATCAGCGCCAAGGGCACTCTCACCTTCGATTCCGGCGAGACTAGGAAGACCATCAAGCTCTCCGTCATCGACGACGAGTTGTTCGAGGAAGACGAGCATTTCTACGTCAGGTAACTTTCCTTTCTCTATCTCTCTCTCTCTCTCTCTCTCTCTCTCTCTCTCTCTCTCTCTCTCTCTCTCTCTCTCTCTCTCTGTTCGTGTCTCTTCGTATCCCTATGGAAAGTTTACGATTTCGACGCATTTGTTTCCGCAACGCGTTTGTCGATCGAACGATAATAAAACTCTATCGGTTCTCGCGAGCTTGCGAGAGAAAGGCGAACACCGCTGGGAATCGCGAGGAATTCGAGGCGTCTCGCACAAGCTATTTTGGTTTCATCTAGCAGCCAAGCTTTCCGAATTTTCCTCACTGTCTCTGTTCCGACCACAGAAGAGGTTCTCGGGCTATCGTCTACGGTTCACCGTGTCGCTAATTAATCCACGCTAACTAAGCTAGACGATGGCGGAAGGATAACACCGGGGCCGGGTGGAGAGAGGGGAGTGAGGTGTTGGTTCCGGAAGCGGGGAGACCGCTCGAACGAGCGGCAAAGATATTCAGGGGAGAGGATCAAGGACGCGTGGGGGTCGGACTGCAGAGCCGCATGTACCCCTAGTTTTATTGCCACGGTCAATAACGACGCGGAAACTCGAACAAGCGTCTCTCCGGCGCACGCTAGCCGTCTATTAAGGCTAGAGACGAATCAGCGGCTGGAAATCGCATTAAGCTTTCAAGAAGCACGATCGGCCAGGGAAGAGGTAGCAGAACGGCGAAGCGTGTCGTCGCGATGCGAAACGTTTAGCAAACCTTTTCGCCGACCACGTGTCCACGGTTTTACACGGCTATACGACAAAGGTGACGGCGGCCTTAAGTCACGGTGCCCGACTAATTATAGCCTGTAAGGGTATAAATAATCGTTACGCCACTCTTCCTCTATCCTTCCGCCCAGGCTTCGCTAACGCGGGCATCGAGTTTTCGATTACGCTACTTTTGCGCCAACCTGCATCGACACGCTCCCGGCGAACGGAACGCGAAGGGAATTTCAAGGGTACGCCTGGCGCGGTTCGATCGAGGCGAGGCAAGGACGCGCCGGGGAATCGTCTTCAACCGCTGAACGTGCTCGTCGGGGAGAATACACGGGGACAGGGAAATCAAAGAGCGAAGGGACAATGGAACGCGGCACAGCCTGTTTTCCCCGTCAAACATGTCGGACCTTGAAAAATCGCGCGGCCAAGCCAGCGGGAGAAATATTACAAAACGTTTCATTGTTTTCGCGAAACATATCGGACCCTGAGAAACGTTCTGCCCCCTTTTTTTCCCTTTTTTTTTTCTTTTTTTTCTTTTTTTTTCGCCGTTTGCACCGGCGTCGATGAGAACTGGGTCGAGGTCGAGGAACAATATCCGGCCGGAATGGAGATAAATAAAAGGAACCCGGTTGCACATTGTTTAAGGATCATCGGGGAGTAACGAGCGTCGAGATTGCTCCAACGTTCTTCCCGCTTCCGTCAGCCGGGATTATACGGGACCATGGCGGTTTCCTCGGTCCGAGGTTTGCGAGATCGTTGGTTCGCGGAGCAGATGACGGCGTTTCTCGTCCTTCGGTCAAAGTGACAGGACTCGATTAGCGTTGACGGAAGAGCGCAACCGGGACGCTCGAGTCGCTCTCGGAAAAAACAGGAAGCGAGTTAGCTGCGATAACAAATGGATAATCGCCAGGGAGCGCATCTTCCAATTAACCTCGAGTCGGATAGCGCGCGCAATTTCATTACGGCTTAAATTCCGCGTACAAAGGACCGGCCTCTCTCGTTCGCGGCTTCATTGACATTTATACCGACGTCGAACGCGCGTCCAGGCGCTCTCGACTCTCATCGGCGGCTCGGCGAGTAATCGTTCCACGACCGTCGCGATCCCCGAGCGGTCCGAAGCTGAGATGACGGGGACTGTTTTATCGAACGAAGAGACCGCGAGAAGACGGCCGACTGGAAGACGGCAACGGTGCTTCGCGGTACTCGAGACGAGTAGCAGCTAGTTGGATTAAGAGGGAGAAAAATTTCGAAATTCATCCCGAGCTGTCCTCGTTTAACTAGAGCGGACGAATCCTCGAAACCATTCCCCGATTCGAGTCGAGTCGAGTCGAGTCGAGTCGGCTCCAACTTCCGACCAGGTCTCCTCTCGAGTACTGCGAATGATCAAAGCAGTCTGCTCCTTTATCCGCTAACGGAATCGGAGTACAGCAGGTGTGCAATCTGTGCCGAGTTCTTTCTAGCCCACCTTTCCACTGCTATGTCTTCTTGGCAACGGACCGAGAATCACTCCTGTCAATTAACCCGTTCGCCGCCAACTACGAGATACCTCGTAATTATCGAATAACTTCGTACCCGTTCGAGTTAGAAATTATTAGAAAAGGCGAACGTTATTTTGGACTAAACCAGCCTGGATCGTTGATAACGTCACAGATTCGCCTTTTGGATTCAACTTCGTTCCAAGCATACCTTCTCGGTGAAAGTTGCCGGTAATTAAATTTTTCCAAATTCCTTTAAAACGAAATCTCGGAACCCGTGGCAAGACGCTCGAAATTTGCCTGGCAGAGTGGAAACGGGTTAACTCTGTTCAGCTAACCTCGTTCGATCGAACTTTCGTTATCCCCGCGCGTGTTTCTACGCAATAGGTCGTGTGTCGTTGGAAATAGAGCGTGGACTCGGTAATGTGACCTAAGGATTAACGATATGACGGATCGTTTCGTCTCATATGCATTCTACCACTCTCTTCCTCGCCTGTGATCCAGGGCAATCGCGTTCGAGGTCGCGTGATCCTCGTCGAAGGGTCCCTGGAACTTTATTCACCGCGACTCGTCGCTTCGAGAACCCGAGAAAGGGAAACGGTGGATGGTCGTGGAATCTGCGGAGGAGAACTGGCCATCCGAGTCTTTCCGAGATCGCCACTCGATCCAGGGATTAGCT
>NW_027471449.1:0-25102 GCF_051020765.1 Lasioglossum baleicum
TAATTCATAAATTCCTTACGTTACCCATAAATGATTTTTACTTTCAGGTTTATTTACAATGTAACATTTTTATAAAAATTTTATAAAATAAATTATATTTGTTTATATCTAAAGGGATATTTTTTTCTACTATTTTCTACCTATAGCATATATATAAATGAAAGTCAGGTAAAGTTTAATAAATATGATTCTACTGCGCATGGTATCTATGCTTCCTATTGGTTAATTTATTTACCTATGTGCCAATGGTTACTAACCATATAAATTCTTTAACATTTTCTAAAATTAAACATAAAAATATAAAAATGACAATTGCAATTGGATTTGAAGGTAGTGCAAATAAATTAGGTATTGGAATTATTCAAGATGAAAATATTTTATCAAATGTACGGCATACGTATATTACTCCACCAGGCGAAGGTAAACTTAACCTTTCATAATTTTTTATGTGTGTAACTTGATAACAAAAATATTTTATATATTTTATTTATTGTTATTTAAAATGTTATACCGTAAAATATTTTAAAGATTGTTTTGCAAAGGATTCCTACCTCGTGAAACTGCACAACATCACAGGGAACATATCCTCGATATTCTGCAAAAAGCATTGGATGAAGCAAAAATAACGTTAAAAGATGTGGATGTGATATGTTATACAAAAGGACCAGGAATGGGAGCACCATTAACAGTTGCTGCATTGGTAGCAAGAACAGTTGCTCAATTATATAATAAACCAATAATTGCAGTAAATCATTGCATCGGTCACATAGAAATGGGACGATTGATAACAAATAGTGTAAATCCAACTGTTTTATATGTTTCTGGTGGAAATACTCAGATCATTGCATATTCTCATAAAAAATATCGTATTTTTGGTGAAACAATTGATATTGCTGTTGGAAACTGTTTAGATCGTTTTGCAAGGTTATTAAAACTTTCAATGATCCTAGTCCTGGATATAATATAGAACAATTAGCAAAAAAGTAAGTTGTTTTGTTAGAATAAGAATACTATTTTATATGCATTAATTACATTGTTTATATAATACATTATGTATATAGAGGAAAAAAATTAGCTTCATTACCTTATGTAGTAAAAGGAATGGATGTGTCTTTCTCAGGAATTTTAAGTTACATAGAAGAACACCTTTCTTCTTGGCTTGAGTCAAATGAATTTACTTCAGAGGATTTATGTTTTTCTTTACAAGAAACAGTATTTGCCATGCTTATTGAAATTACCGGTATTATTATTTCTTATGTTATAAGTAGAAAAGAACAGATATTATGTGAAATGGCACAAATATTTTATATTTTATAATATTATAGAACGAGCAATGGCCCATGTAAAATCATCAGAAGTATTAATTGTTGGAGGTGTAGGATGTAATGAAAGATTACAAGACATGATGAAAATTATGTGTAAGGAAAGAAATGCAGTACTTTATGCCACTGATGAACGGTTTTGTATAGACAATGGTGTGATGATTGCTGTAGCTGGATTACTTCAATTCAAGAGCCAAGGGCATACTCCATGGACAGAAACAACTTGTGTACAGAGATATAGGACAGATGATGTACACGTTTCTTGGAGAAAATAAACTAATTTTGTGTATCTATTTTTTGTTATTATGCTGAAAAATGATTTGAAATGGTCTCTATTATTGTTAATATAAAATAGTAGTAGAAAAAGTATATACATAATTTGATTTTGTACAAGAAATATTATGACATAAACTTAATATGTCATTCTTCATCTTTAGAAGAAATAAAATTCCATTTTATATTTCACTAATATTTTTTATTTTTATTTGTCATTTATGACTTATATGACATTGATACTTATTTATTAAATTACGATTATAATTTGTTCATTACATTCTATCTAAAATTTTTAATGAAAATTAGTATTTAGGAAAGCATTTCTATTACAAAATTATAGAGAACTTTGTTATTAAAATATGAATTTGGTTGCTGCAATTAAAGTTTTTATATCATTACATTATTTCCATCGAATATTTAAATTTAATAAGTCAGAAAACTTTGTTGTGAAAAGAGAATTTGTAATTTATTGATTTAAATGTATCGCATAAATTTTTTTAGCTTGATATATCCTGTGCGCGCGCATACGCATATGTGCGCATGCACAAACATTATACAGGTTCAAAATTGATATCGAGCTATCGGTTGTGAAAAGAGAAAAGCAAGCGTCATAGGTGGAGGTCACATTTTCATGACACGCGCGATAGACAGAGTAGCGTACGATATTCGTCCACGCAGGCGCACGTCTGGCTTTAGTCCAAACAATATCTCTGTCGGTAGTAGTAACAGATAATATTAGTAGAATTCGTATCGTCATCATTACCGGATACACGACCAACGCTGTTAGTAGTCACGACTTAACTGTTTTGTCTTGATTTCGAATTTTAAGAAATTGTTTTGTAATTATATACTAATATGCCATTACTTAATAATAAAATTGTATATGATATATTTAATTTTTAATTTAAAACATTTTTTCTAAGTTCAAAACAATAATAATGTGAAATTTCTTTCCTTTTACATTATACTTGAGAGCGGCTATGTCACATTGACCATTCCTAATCGATAAACGCGCGAACATCGATTGCAGCGCTTAGTGTGGAACAAGTGGCAGTACGATACCGTCGTTACTGCTCGTCACTGATCGTCACTACTCGTCACGGTGCATTATTCGTCGTGCTACTCACGACAAGATGTGCTACTACATCACGGTGCGCAATGTGCCTTTTCGGACGAATGGTGCCCGTGTTTAAAACAGAGGTGAGTCGCAAAAATTAGTTTGCTTCTGGTTCGTTTCTACTACCACTGTACGGCTATTTCCGTATAGGAGCTACTTCATTATAGAATCGTACCGGTACACGTCAAATACTGTCCCCGAATAACACGCTTATAGACCCAGATAACTTGAATCTCTCAGCTGCTCGTCCTTGAATCTGACAAAAATCAAATCTAACTTTTGCTTTAACCCTTTATTGTTGTTGCTCTATTGATTCGAGTTGGACGATTGTATGGCGAACGCACATTTATATATTTATTATTACAACGATTTAACGGTAATTTCGCCCCAGATTTTCATACTATTAAATTCAGTTAAAAAAAATGGTTACGTAGAAACTGATAATATAATAACTATATTATAATATGAGATTTTATAATCATTTAGATGATTCAAAATGTAAAGTATTTTGCAGATAATATAAACGTGGATTACTGCTATAAAAGAAATAAAGGAAATAAAATACGGAAATCTATAAGAAATAATTTGTGGCAAAAAACTAACCTCTAGCAGACAAGAAAAGAGTATAGTATATGAAGTAATTATTTTTTATAACCAAGTAATAACTTCTGTGTTAAACCGATATAACAAGTGCGACAGTTTCGATGACGGTACAGTAACAATTTTTTTTTGACCTAAATAATGGAACAAGAAAGATGTGTCACATTTTCGGTAAGTTTGCAGTGTATCGAGAGATGCAGGTTGTAAATAGTCGTTCTTTACTACTGACCAGTAACGCTAACCATCCATCTTTACTACTGTTACCCACAATAGTTGCAAACGGTTTGTTGTAATATTTTTAATTAATTTACATATTCGGCTGTCTACTTCTATTTTCTTTTCTTTTTTTAATTACTCACCACTGCATATCGTGTAATTTATTTTTAGCTTTTTTTCGCATGTTGCGATTTTGCATCTCAACCAACGTTATTAAAAGCAAAGAATTTGTAACTGGCATATCTTACGACACTTCACGAATATTTTTGCTAGTCATACAACATCATATTGACGCGTAGCCAAGATCCAGGCCGTGCATCCAAACAATACGCACACAACACGCATTTAAATAATACAGCCCCGAATTATGTATGCGCTGCTGGCTGCGCTTAATATCTTATATAAAGATTTTTCGCACAGACTATACGGGCTCGAATAATAGCGAGAAATAATAATATAATCGATAACGAGAACATTGAGCATAACGAGCACGAAGTCATCCAGGGATGTAAGAGGGAGACCTGGTCTGGAATTATGCCATGTATAAATGCCATGTCGTGACATTTAAAAGTTGATCTTTGTAGTACCACATGGATAAGGAATCAATGTACGTTTCTATATGAAAATTCAATTTTCTACTAATTCCTTTTTTTTTCAACGTTTCAGACTTTATAGCTTTGTTACAATAATAAACATTCCCGGAAGATGAAGTCCCACACTTGAAACGCTTCGGATAGCGAGGAGTTATCAGGACTATTGGTATTCTTATGATGTAATCGCATCAAAGCAGACTTTTACGTACACTTTAAACTTAATTTGCATTTACCCTAGAAGATTTAAAGGCATTCAAATGGTCATTCAGAGATCAGAGTATTTCGTTTCGCGCAGTTGTTTCCGCCCACACGGATCGATCTGCGCAAAGTAGATATCGGGAGTGTACTCCAAAAGAGCTTTTAGAGTGCGGATATCAAACAATTGCCACGAAATTGTAACAGCATGTTGTACACTTATGCGTGGCTATCGTTTTCGAAGATTGCATATGCACACTTAAACATATTTTGTGATGAAGTTGGATCACCGTAGGAGAAAAAGATCAATTTGTTGTTGTCTCTCTCTCTCTCTCTTTCTTTCTCTTTTTTGCACTCTTTCATTCTATTCTTTCTTCCCTTTCTTCTGCTTGCTCCACTGTTCATAGAAGTAGGTTCGTTTATTCGTCGACAGAGCGTTATCCAGATGTGTTTACTTTGCGTATGTTTACCTCACCATTGGTATGTACCAATAGGTTTAAGGTGTATCGGAGAGAAAAGTTGAGTGGATAGAATACTCTTTTTATGTTACGATCAACGTCGTTAATGTCGTACTTGCTACTGAGATAATGTGCTACGTTAAATCTATTCAATGAAGCAATGGAATTGGACAGTGCGAATGGCAGTGTTGAAGAGGTTTATTTACTTAAAGATAACATATATAGTGGGATATGTTAGTTCATTTTAGTAATGTTGTCGTTGGTATAGATGCTTGATATTTTTTTTATGGTAATACTGAGAATCTGTAAAAAGGTTCAGATTATTTTCATATTAGATATTATGTTAGAAAATAAATATTATACTATTTTTGTTACTATTTCAGTTACGCTATTTTCTTTTACTGAGGAAAAAAGAGGAAAAAAAATAATGAATGTAAGATAACATGTAGATTTATAATAATGGATTACGGATCATGAAGTACTAACGAATGTTAGAAAATATTATCCAATATTTCACATAGATTTATTACGAGAGGGTGAACAAGATTTATAACCTTCATACAAATAAACAGTGGCTTAGTGAAAATAACTCTGAGAAATAAAGGAAGTAGTTGGCTTTAAATTGTACTTCTTTATAATTTTGTATAGAATTATCACATTTTTATTAGTGAAATAATAAGGCAAATATTTCTATTTGAATTGATAGCATTTTAATACCTTTTTTATAAATATTCATTTTTATCTAAAATAATATCAGTTCCGCTATTTCCTATAAAATAATATAATATATATTACATTTATACAGTGTATTATTTTTAGTGATATAAATCAAGGTTAAATGCGACGTGATCGTATTATTTCGTGACTGAAACTTCATCAGATCTACAATGACTTTTCTTACCATAAACTCAATATGATTTTCTTTTATTTAGTTCTATTTTTCAGTTTTTCTATATGTTTCCTCTATTTCTATACTAATATATAATGGTATAAAATTGATCATTTCTCGATATTACTTTCGTGCTTTTAATTTTACTGTAAAGTTTAATTCTAAATCTTATTTTATTTTAATTTTATTTTACTTTTAAGGGCTTTTTAATTGAAAGGAGAAGCTAAGCAGGCCAATTAAATACCAATTTTTACTTCCTTTGTCATATCACGTATACATTGTCACTCGTAATTTTACAGTGTACGTTATTAAAAGTGTAGTACAATTCTTTACAGACATTGTTGATATAATTTGCCGTTTTTATGGCTGCATAATATACGGAAACCCAGTTTTCTATAATACACATAGAATTTCAGATGTTTGCTATCCAGTTAATTTCCCTTTTAAATTCTGCCCTGAGTAAGCGGCATTGCAGTGAAATGAATGCTGAACCTGAAAGATAATTAAGAAAGGTAGCTTTTAATGAAAAGGAATAAAAAATGTGAACAATGTAGTTAAATATATTGTTATATAATATTATATTTAATTGCACATATTTTAATGAGTTCTTAAACTTTGTTTAGTTCGACTTAATCTCTTTTAGTGAGGAATTATTTTTGCATCTGCCTCTGTTCTCTTTGCTCTTTCTTATGTATCACTGCAAATTAGCGCTATCAATTGCGGCCATGTTTTAACTGCTTGCTGCTTTGTAAACAGTAAAAATAGTTCTTTGTAGTTGCTTCTTTTGATTGCAATAAAAATAGTTACAAGATAGGGTTATATAAATCGTTTGTCTAATTAATAAAATAATAATTTTGTATGTTCGATTTTTGATTTTTAAAAGTATACGTGTAATATTTGCAAATGAAAATGATATTTTGTAACTAACACGTTTTCTGCACTTAAATAGGTATTAATTAACAATTGTTGTATATGTTAAACTTTGTTAAAAAACGTGTTAATTTGTTATAAAAGTAAGAGTTAATTAAAGGTTAATTACCATTGATGTAATGTCAGTTGATGTAAAAGAAGCGAGATATTTACATAGATGTATAATCACGAGTTGTAATCTTTGAATTTAGAAATGAAAATATTTTGAGTCACACAGGAAGCTGAATAAACTCGAGCGAGCGAAATTGGTACCGAATGTATCGTGCTTGCAGTCGTTCCTACCAGTTTCGTATAAAACGACAAACGAATTCTCTTGTAAACTGCATACACTTTATATACCAGTATTGGCGTTATTTGAATGAATTGTTATTAAATAAATTTGAATTAAAAATATATAGTAATAGAATAAAATTTTATTCGTTATTTAATTTCAATTTTTTATTCGTTTATACGTTATTTGAGTTGAACTTTTCATTTCATAAACATTCGGGTAAAAAATAAAAAGCGATCGTACTTTATATAATATATATGTATTTCGATGAATATATTTTATGACAAGAAGGATTTACAATTAAGTTTTATAAAAAAGAAAAAAAAATTCACAGAAGCGTGACGTGATTTACTTTGTGATTAATTATTCTTGCCACGATAGGTTATGAAATATGTATCAGATCAGAACACATGATGGAATGTGTGGGTATACAACAAGCGTTCATAAAATTCACCATCGATAACCCTTTCGATTCTCGTTGACACGTTTTCTATTTTATCATAGCGATTGCTCTTATATTTTTATCTAGATGTCTGAATAACTAACGACATATAAATTAAATATAAATAAAATTCATTAAAAAAATGCATTCACGTTTTATTTGAAAATTTCATATAACCAATAAATTCAATTACTATTTGATACTTACGAATACTTACGAATGAATCGAATTTATACATCGTCTGAAACCACTTTTATCCAACACTGCTCTGTAGACATACCATCTATACACGAAGTATTGCCTTTTTCAAAGCACTTGCGTGAAAATTCCAAGCGTTTATACCTTCTTATCGTGCATGCTTAATGACTGTTTATTGTAGCGCCCTCTAGCATTTCGTCAAAATAATCGCTCCCGTTACATACTGATCTAGACTTTGCACGAACCCACGTGCACGATTGAATCAGGACTATCGAGACAGGTGCTTTTCGCAGAGAATGTGGGTCAGAGTGTATTAACCTCGTATATAAATAGTACCAGCAGTATATAATGTTTGCGGCAAATATTTTTCAGGTTTCTTTTCGAAACCCGCCTTTTTCTCGCCGTTCTTTGTCTTTCTTTCCTCTCTTTCTTTGCGATTGGACAGGTTCTACAGTTCGCCGGGGGCGCTCACAGCAATAAAGAAAGGTTCTCAGCTACACGTACGGAAATAGTAACGCAGGCGATGATATCAGATTTGAAATTTGGCCTCATTATGAGCGAGGTGCACTTCTTTCTGTCGTCCGGATCTATCGTTTATACGTATAAAGCACCGTGCCTTACCGCGTGGCAATGAAATTTTTTCTTAACGGATTTGAAGATGCTACAAACACTTTTGAAATAACGTGGATCTTATTTTCGTGTCAGCTAAACGGCAAACAGCCCGAGTATCATAGACATTAAGAAGGGATGGGAACTGTGATTCGTGGAATGTTGGAAATAGCTTCTATTATTCGGTTACATTTCGTAATATCTATACTTAATACCTAAGTATTACAATGCGTGCATCGCGTAAAATTTTAGAAAATATCATATCTGATATAAGTGGAACATTTATTTGTTTCTTTACCATTTGATGATATTAATATCTCCTAAAATTATTTTTTCTTTTCTTTTTTTAGCCTGACCTGCTCGTTGGCAATTTTTTGTCAAGTGAGGAGTAATAAAAGCAATCTAAGACGAATTGTGATTATTTTTATCCTTATGATTCATTCTATGTCATGAATTGTCGTAGTCGAAACGTACTAATAATAAAGTAGGCGCTATTGTCTTTCCAATCTGTTTCATTTCACATGTATTCTTTAACAAAGTAAACAAAAGGTATAGATTCTGTTTTGATTAATTTCTTAATGTCGTATTCTAATTTCAAGTTTCATGTATGTGAATTACTGGGTTAACTGGTTTTACTTAACAGGAATTTAATTTTACCGTAATATAGGTATACAAAATGTAAATGTACAACATGGAGAATCGTTAATGTTTAAAAAGTAAGGAAGATTCAGTTATACTCATGTTTGCACCCTATAATTCTACTTGATCATAAACATGTCGACTAATAATTTAGGAATAATTAACCTCTATACTATATATTTATAATCTGTGAGAGGATTTTATTAATAAATGAATATAATAATAACAAACGAAGATAGTAAATACTAATTGTTACTTTTAGTATAAGAAATGGAGAAATTCGTTTAAAATATTAAAATTTTAAAGTGAACTCCAATGCAAAAGTTATGAAATATAAATAGATATATGAGTCGGTATAGTCACAGTAATATTACGCCATTAATCGAAATTTTTTATTTCGAAGTAAAGATGCACATTCTATTTGAACTGTATATATTGGGTGCAGAAGTATTACGTCACTTTATTACGTGACGTAACAGTAACGTCACTTTATTATTATAGTATTTTTTACCACTAAATATTATATTTTCTATCCGACAATAAATTTTTATGAACCGCTATTACAAAGTGTTACATGGAATTAAATATTTAGATAGATGACATTGGAGATGGTTGATATATTTTATAAAGTGTATCCTGTTTTATGATTTAATTACAAAAATTGTACACTGAGAAGGTATTTAATTCTATATGTTATAGTATTTTGTCTACTATAATATCTTATAAAAAGTCTAGAATTTTCATAATGTAGAAAATTTGTAACAAAATTCGTTAAATTGATCATTGTAGCATCAGAAATTTTGTTGTTTTAATTATTAAGTATTCAAAGTTTGGTTCAGTGTTAGATGAAGTAATTGTTTGTACTCTAAAGAAAACATTCATTAAAACAAGTGACAACCAGCTCCAAATTGAAATCGGGTTTACGAGTTCCAAAAAATTTCGATTTTATACTTTGGAGTTGTGGATGATAGAAAATAACAGTTTATAAATTTCTGATAAATTACTATCTTCACGCTGTTGCACACTTATGCTATCCTTTGGGGTCATCAGTTTCCGGTATAAAGAAATTATACCACCCAATAAATAGTAACAATTAACCCTTTAACTGCCACGCTGAAATCATATGTTTTGTCCAGGACGCCACGGAATTATTTTTATTATTCAAAGCATATAATGGCAAAATAATAATGAATTGGTGTTAGAAGGCAATATTTTTATCAAATGGAGCGTTTCTCTTACTGGTGGTCACGGGTGACCGCAGATGACCATCGTGGCGCCTTAGTAACGGTTCGACGAAGATTACGGCACGAATTGCAAAAAACAAAAAAGAAGAGCAAGCGTACCTGGAACGAAAATTTTGCAGGGAATGTTACAAAAAAAATACCAAACTTTTTGGGTCAGAAATTGCCAAAAATAAGACCAAGAAGGTGACCACTTACTGTCCGGATTGTATTGGTGCGTCGCATTTATGTTTGGAGTTACCGTTAGATTTATTCTAACATTTTGTTAAAAAATTTCAATTGTTCAATAGGGCACATTTCAATTCAACGTATCTTCTATACGTCGGCCATATTCAAATACACTAACTCTCGATTTTCATTTAGTTTTTTGAACAATTGTAAAAAGTTGAAAGGCTCCGGTGACCCATGACCATCGTAGCGTCACGGGAGAAACGGTTGCCGGTCATATTTGACCGCAAAGGCAGTGAAAGTGTTAAACAGACGAAGGATTGTAAAGAAGGAATATTTGTTTACAGATTATGACGTGGCGCGGTTTAACCGAGCCCACGGAAGAGGACAGACGTAGGTACGGATGAAGCACAAGAAGGGTAACCTGGACGAGGAGGAGGAGGAAGAAGACGAAGAAGGAGAAGGAGAGGAAGAAGAAGACAAGGTGGAGGAGGAACGGAGAGAGTACAAGGGAAACAAAAGAGGAGGAGGCTCGCGTGGAAAAGCAGAGAAAGCTGTACGCTTAGCCGACGTATCGGCGTGATCGTCGGCTGGTATATTTGATGCTAAGTGAAAAGAGGTTCGAAGACGACTCAACACTGGCGGACGGGGAACGTAATGGAAGCGCCGTGGTCACGGGCCCGGTGCTATCGTCGTCGTCGTCGTGCACGGTGCCCTACATCGCACCGACCAGGGTTTCGTGTTCGAGGGTGGCGGCACGACGACGTTGCAGCGGGCTGGTGCAGCCGGTGCATCGGTCACTAGCTGCACCGGTAGCGGAGGAGGAACCCTTGGAGTGGGAATCGTATCAGGAAGCGGAGTAAACATAGTAGGGTCAGGGGTTAACATGGGCGGAGGAGTGACGGGAGGAGGGGTTGCCGTTGTCGGAGGAGGAAAAAGCGGTGTACGGTATCCTCCGTTCTCATCGTCCATAGGACCGACCGGTTCCGTGGCGCCGGTGAACCTGCCGCCGCCACCTCTACCGCCACCTCCGCCACCGCCGCTGCCGCCGCCGCCGCCACCGCCGCCGCCCCTGCCGCTGCAGATGCAGCAGCAGCGTGCCTACTCGAGGTCGATGACGTCCCTACCGCCTGAGCCGTTTATGATCATGAGGTCGAAGGCCCTTAACCGACGGGTCTCGATCAACGTCGGTGGCGTTAAACACGAGGTACTATGGCGTACCCTAGAAAGGCTACCTCATACGCGTCTAGGCCGATTGAAGGACTGCAACACGCACGAGGCGATCACCGAACTTTGCGATGATTATTCCCTTATCGACAATGAGTACTTCTTCGATCGGCATCCAAAGTCCTTTAGTTCTATATTGAATTTCTATCGCACCGGCAAGCTACATCTGGTCGACGAGATGTGCGTACTGGCGTTCAGCGATGATCTCGAGTATTGGGGTGTCGACGAGCTTTACCTCGAAAGTTGTTGCCAACACAAGTATCATCAGAGGAAGGAGCACGTGCACGAGGAGATGCGGAAAGAGGCGGAATCGCTGAGGCAAAGGGAAGAGGAGGAGTTCGGCGAAGGGAAGTGCGCCCAGTATCAGAAGTGGCTATGGGATCTGTTGGAGAAACCGACTACGTCCATTGCTGCAAGGGTGAGTGCTATTGTCAATGGTCTGATGTCTTCTCACATGAGTCTTCTTATTATTCAATTATAAATCGTATCGATGATCGTGCGTGCATCTGCTTAAGGAAGTTGCCGGAATTAATCGACGGAGAAAAATTGCGGAGGTATTCCAAGATCGGATTCCGAGAAGGGAAATTTGAACTCGAGCCAAAATCTTGTCGCAATCGCAACGTATCATTTGGCATCGATGACTCCGAGGATCCTCGCTGTCGATCATCATCTCGGATTCTCTTCTTTTTACGTTTCTTTGCGAATTTCCGAAAGAGAGAGAATCGACCCGCGTGAATCAATTTTTCTCCGCGTGTTGGAACGTTTATTTTCTTTCTTTTCAGTTGATTTTTCGATTTCGTTCTCGCTTAACGAAGTAACGCCGTGGTTCCTCCGGTTCTTTGTACGGAACGAAAAACGACGAAAGATTGAAATCGGAAAATATACCCTTAACTTTTCATTACTAATTTACTCACGCTGTCTCAACGTTTACAGTTTGTGCTGGAACCATAATTTGAAGAAAGGTATTATTAAGTTGATAGTAGAGCATCGATTCGATGTAGCTCTCATATAGACGACAGAGTAGTGAGAACGTTTGCGACGTATGTTGATTTTGTACCTAATCTCGCTGTAGAATATATACAACTAAAATAGTAAAAGTCAACCGATCGGATTTGGATTCTGGCTCCCGCTTTTAATTACTGTCGATGATTGTTCCGTTTCACTTTCTTAGCCCTGTCGATGATACGAGAGACACAGTATGAATGAGAACAACGAACGGACACCTGTAAATTATTACCCCTTCTAAATTTGAACATCAGCTAACAGAGATAGACATTTACTTGCATGTTTTGATTCTTAACGAGTTTATTCCGATCTGTTATACTTGTACATACTTTACAGATCGCCGAAAAATCTCCATTAATATTTGCCATCAGCTAATCGGTCCTCATCGACTAACGGATTATTCGATTATACATCGATTTCGCTTTCTTTTGTCAAAGCCAGATCGAAATCACGCGCGTTGATCGAGCACTGATCGTTACTCATTAATTACCAGGTATCAAATTAGATGAACCTTCCCATATCGATAATGTCCCGCATATGTGTATATACACACGTGTACATAGAACTGTGTATACACATGTATGTATATGTACACGCAGCGTAGACGTACGTACGTACGTAAAGTATATAAAAGTGTATAAAAGACTAGAAAGAGAAAAACGTGTTGATTTTAATATAGAAAAGATTAATTGATATTTTACAAGTCTCGTTGTGTCGATGTATGTAATGTGTATTCTATTTCTAGGTGGTGTTAACAACATCATTGCTAATCCCTTTGTTACATAATCCAGCTTTCTAGCTCTAAGTCTTAAAAAAAAGAAAAATACTGTCGTGTGTTTAAACAATCATCATGTTCAACCATCGATGATAATGGGAGTGCATAGTACGCGATTACCAGGTATCACGTAGATTCTTTCTCGACACCGCTCCCTGTGAGATGTCATAGTTACTTCGCTACCAGCGAATTCAATTCGATATGTACATACTAAAAAAAAAATATATATATGTATATATAACATATATTTTATATATATTATATATATATATATAACTATTACTAAAAAGAAAAGTGCAATTGTCACTAATTGTTGCATATTGGTCTAACTTAAATGGAATGTATCAGCATTAACGAGATGAGTCTCACGTAGCTCGAAAAGGAATATATTTATCGCATATTAGATAACAGACACGTATTTTAATGTTCATATTAACAAGAGCACGTGGATGGATAGCGTAGGATTAGTATGAGAGTGCCTTACGTGCTATTTTAGGTATACCCTAGGTAGTCCAGGTAGATCATTGAGCGTAGATATTTCTTTTCGTGCATACGTTAGACTCGTGATAAAAACTAACTACGATCGTGCAAGAGAATCTGTGAGGTACTTTAGGCTATTTTATTTTTTTTTCTTACAAATAATATCTCATATTAATACTTGCCATACACACCACAAACAATACACATTGCACACACTGTTGCTCCAAGATGAAACAGTATTATGCGGGGTACTAGTTTAGCACCTATGATCCCTCACTGACTCCGTTATCACCGAGATTTCTCTGTCACACGAACCCAAGACCCGTTCCCTGTTCAAAAGTGAACCTATCTTCGTCTGTCTGTTCCTTATTCATGTGTATGTGGACGTTCGATGTGACTCGATGATAATTTCCATTGCCTACTATCCGACTTACCGGTCACGTCACGTTAAACCGATCTTCATCGAAGAGCCCTCGCGGAGGAGTCTCCCTGGAGAACTCCTTAGTAGCACGTCCAAACATTTCTCCTCGATGCGTCAATATTACAGAAACTATTGATTTTCTACTATATTTAAACCACGTAAGGGGCCGTCGGTCAATAACTGTAGCTACTTCTGAAAGTGTATGGTTATAGTCATCGGCAATGTAGATATTGGGTCTTCTCACAGCTCTTAGTTTCTTGCCCGTGTCGAGTCGTTTACGTTTGAATAATACAGTGCAATCTCCCTGCTCCAAGTGTTCGTGTACACGCAATTTCATGGGAATAAAGAGCCCTCGGGTGAATGAAATTTATTTGTCAATGGGGTGAGATACGTTGGAAATGGGATCCTCGAGATGGTCAAATTCTGTTTCGTTCTTTGGTTATCAATATACTATCGGTTTAATGAGAAATACGTGTGTCTATATGGAGATTTCATTGTATTTAGGTCTATGCGAATTTGAAAGATTTATTTAGCCAGAATGGAGAAAAGATATCTTCGAGTAACTACAGTAAAGATGGTATTAACACTAGGTTTACGGGGGTTTTTTGTATACCTATTTCAACGGACACCCGTTTGATTTAGGGTAAAGATAAACCACATATTTTCTTTAAAAAACAAACGATGAGTTTAATTTGAAAACAATCGTAATATTAACAGACTTAATATAAGTTAATTAAATCTGTTAATATGATATAATTGACGCAACCCATCCGTCAAATTGACGGGTCCCGTAAATCTAGTGTTAAGAATATAAAAGTATCAAATATAACAGACTATTGTTTAACTTTTGTATAATTACTCGTGTTTTTCTCACTTGGAAGCATAATTTGCTCAGAAAGTACATTTTGATTGTTATTACGTAATTGTAAGTGAAATGACCAAACTATTAATGAAACTTTCAATGTCCATACTTGGTAGTGTTTATTCTAATTTGTGTATATTTGTTTAGTAACATATTTATGTTTCAGGAGAAAAATAGTGATACAGAAATAAATAAAAATGATTTAATATTTGAGAAAGATGTATTATATTCAGAAACTGCATTTTGATAATTATTAGGTAGTTGCAAGTGATATGACCAAATTTGTAGGTTGACAATAATAGCGTTTCACTGTTCCGCATTTACTGTTATAGAAAAATATAGCTCCTAAAAGCAATGCAAATTGCAATTAAACAAAATTGTTTTTAAATGGTTCACTCTCTTTGTTAAAAGCTGAAAAGAAGTATTTCTTAATAACGAATGGAATTATAACATAATTAACCATGAAAGTATAGAGACAGAGCTTTTAAGGCTGGAAAAACGTTATTAATTCAAATTATAAAAATTTAAATTTACATCGTTATAATTCTCAGCCTTCTACTTAATAATGGGCGACTATTATAAGACTAAGACATTTATATTTTTGTCAAACAAGTTTTTTATTTTAAGTAGAAAAGAGTAATACATTTTTTATCTTACAAGAGAAATTGATACTTTTAATTTTCCTGATTTATAGGTACTTTTAAATTATAAAAACCAATTTGTCATGTCGTAATGAATACCTATAATTATTGTTATTATTATATACAAATTTTCATGTATATTAAACACTATTTAATTAATTATTACTGAAACATTCTTTTAATCGATCTATTTGAACATTCCTATTTTCAAATTTGAATTTTTCATACCATTAGTAAGTTTAATATAAAAATAAAATTTAAATTCATATAAGACATTAGAATTAATATTCATTTATAATTTACTTTGATACACAGTTTATCATTTTATAAAACAACAATCAATAAAAATATAAACATTGTTCGGTAGCATATTCATTTATTTTATAAATTCTATAAGACTTTACATACGTATAAAATCGGTCATTTGAATACCTTATAAGATTACTTTAAATTTCACATGGTATAAAATGTATAATGTAACGCATAAGGCAATAAATATTTAGAAAAGAAATATATTTATAAAACAGTAATTAGATACATAAAAAAATTGTTTGTATATTACTAGATTAATCATAGTATGGACATTAATTAAGTATTGAACACTCGGTATAAGTACATCTATTTAAAATAAAGTAAAATAAAAATGTAATAACATACATCGATGAGTAGTTTCCGAAAAGATTTCATGAAAATTTTATTATTACCATTAATACGATTCGGTAATAAAACATGAAAAGATTCGCATAGATCTGGTATTACGACATTAAAAGGACACGTACTAGTTAACGCGTAAAGTCGAAGGTCATTTTCTGCATGCAAGGGAGATAACATCAAGCAGCGTTCAAGTGTAACTACTCGATAATTATTTCATTAGGTTTGTGCTTTCTGATAAAATAAGAATCAGACCAATATTATCATATTTATGATACGACTTAACGTCAACTAACATTTTCTCAATAACGATATTTATATTTTTAAACAGCTTCACTTATCAGGTTTTGAATGTTGATACCTTAATACGTATAACATGAGAGAAAACCTTAAGTATCAAAAACAACAATCTTCAATTTCTTCTTAAAGAAACGTAAGTTTATCTTTTCTAAAATAATTGTGCAGTAGCAATTATTTATTTTTTTCGAGAAAAAAGAAAATCTTGAACAATGATTTGCTGCCGAATTGCTGCAGATTATCGCTTCACTATACTTGCAGCTTAAGTATGTGCCGAGACCATATCTTGAAGAAGGAAGTCGAGTATCGATAGTTTCTACATTTGTATTCGCTTTGCTTCTAGAAAATGACGCGCGCTTTAAGATGTTAACCAGTATGGGTTTACCCAAACTGAAAAATAAAATAATTCCTCGTGCAATATGTGCATGATAATAATTTATATTGACAAAGAAAGATATACGAGTTTTGTTAATTACAGTATCTAGAATTCGATATTTTCAAAATTTCAGAAACATTTACAAAATATTCGAGAATTTTTATACAACAAGAATATTTAATCATACGAATTAAAATTATAGTCTTTATACAATAAAAATGTACGAATTAAACATACAAATTAAATTTACAGTCTTTATAAAATAAGTCTTAATAATAATATTATAGAAATTAAATTACAAACTTTGAATTCTCAGAAACTTTCCGATTCACTTGACCGATATATAACGAATTATTTTCATAGCACGATTGCGGAAATAAGCGAAAGCTGTGAGCAATCCAGCATTATCGATTTACAACGAATCTTAGACTAACATAGAGATTGCACTTAACGCGCATCAGTTCTCTTGAATTTGAACAAAGTTATATTAGTTAGCTTTCTCTTTTTTCATTTTCTACGGATCTTTTTTTTTCCTATATATAACAGGACGGTAATACGAAAAAAGAGAGAAAAAAAAAAACAAAAAAGATTTTGCATAACATAGCTTATTGCAACGAGTCTCAGTATCTCGCATCACGAGTGTTTCGCACAAGCTTGCCCCTGACGCAAGCTTAGTCGATTGTTTTCGTTTTTCACCCACTAACCAAACTTCTAACCTCCTCTACATTGATTTCTTAAAACCTAACATTAGTATCCTCGATATATCTGTGAGACGCATCGCAGTTCATTGCATGAGAAGCTGCGGATGCAACAGCCCTTCTAATCTTCCATTTCTTATTCACCTTTTGCTTTGAAATTTGCACTCAAGCCTTATACACTCGGAAATGGAAAAAGATCGAACGATGCGACATCGAAAGATACATTGCGCGATGTAACATAACCTAACGCGAATTATCTCGGCGGTAATAGAAGATCACTGCACTGTCCCTTGAGGGCAGCTTCATGTTTCCGAGTGTAGAGGGCTCGTGTATCCTGCAGTATAAATATGCGAAGCGAGCGCCTATTTCTTTCAGTTGAACAGACCGGTAATTTTTGCTGAATTTCTCCGTGGCAACGAATTGATTTCGCTTTGTAGCGATTGCACTAGCGTGGCAGGGTATAGGATACGAATTACTTTCGGTATTTTTGGGGCGATTTGAGGCTTGGTTGAGGGTGGACCAAAGGGAGCGGGGTTTTGAAGGGAGTAATGAACATGTGTTAAATACGCATGCCGAGCAATGTACAAAACTTGTATAAGTCGAGCGACGTCGGGCAGACTGCCTTCAAACGACGAGATACTCCTTGGTGCATATATATGGGTATCTATACGTTTCTATAGCAGTTTTCAGCGATTCTGTTCACTGCGTTTAATCGAGTATTCAGTTTCGCAGAAAATGCTTTAGAACGTTATAGCAGTCCGCATTACGTCCTTCCTTTTTCCTTTATTTCGAAAACGTTTCGAAGTCGTTTGGAGGTTCCACGACAAACGTTTCGAGCGTTTCATTTTTTATCCTTAAGGTCGCATAGTCGTCGGCAAATGGGGGCCCTTTTTGCACTACTATCTCTTTAAATGTCTAATTCACGAGTAACATCGTTGGTGTCGAAATGCTGTTGAGTATATTCGAGCCTAATTTATAGGGTATTTAATACATATATATTTATATATGTATATATATATAGTTTTGGGATATAAGCTTCTTTACGTATGCAAATTATTGCTTGCTTCGTTATTGTACATTTTTTCGTACATGTAAACAACTGCTTTACCTTCTAATTTGTCAGTGATCGAATATGTTGTAATTGTATTTGGTGTATCATTTTTATACATATTTTTGAACGCTTCCATGCAGTGAGAGCTTTTGGTATTTACTCTGTTTTGGTAGTCGTTGTTGCTTACAAAAAAAAGTGCAGACTAAATACGATTTTAAGGAAAGGGAAAGAAAGAACGATTTCTCCTCGTATCTTACCGATGTTACCGAATTTTCGAAGTGTTTTCCTTACACTTGACTCGATAGGTCCTCGTGACACTTTAATGCATATCCTGGGCTGGCAGTTGGAGTTCTATAAACGATATTCTTTATCTCTTCTGTTCGTTTCTAAAGGACGTTCTTCATCAGTCTCGATCGAACAATTTATCCTTTCGATTTTTAATTCTGATTCTCAATCACATCCAGAGAAAAACAGAAAAAAAGTACACGCCAGACGTGTAATAAGAACGAAACGGTAATATTCACCGTGGTCTTAGAAAAGAGGAATCCCGTATTTTAACTTAATCGCGGAAGGTAGGAGATCTAATACGAGCGATGACTCCGTTTGACCGGTCGATCCGTCGCTTTTCCAGGTGATAGCTGTGATATCAATACTCTTTATTGTGCTTTCGACGATCGCACTAACTCTCAACACCATTCCTAGTATGCAAGTGAATGAGAAGGGGAACTTTCAAGACAATCCGCAGCTCGCTATGGTGGAGGCTGTTTGCATCACATGGTTTACCCTCGAGTACGTGCTTAGGTTCAGTGCCTCGCCGGACAAGTGGAAGTTCTTCAAGGGTGGTCTCAATGTTATCGACCTATTGGCAATACTGCCTTACTTCGTATCTCTGTTCCTGGTCGAGACGAACAAGAACACGACCGACCAGTTCCAGGACGTGCGCAGGGTAGTGCAAATCTTTCGTATAATGCGGATCCTGAGGATCCTGAAGCTGGCCCGCCACTCGACCGGGCTGCAGAGCCTTGGCTTCACCTTGCGTAACTCATACAAGGAGCTGGGCCTGCTGATGCTCTTCCTGGCGATGGGTGTCCTCATATTCTCGAGTCTCGCCTACTTCGCTGAGAAGGAGGAGCCCGGGACCAAATTCGTAAGCATTCCAGAAACCTTTTGGTGGGCGGGCATCACGATGACCACCGTCGGATACGGCGACATCTACCCCACGACCCCGCTCGGCAAGGTGATCGGCAGTGTGTGTTGTATATGTGGTGTCCTGGTAATCGCGTTGCCCATTCCCATTATCGTTAACAACTTCGCCGAGTTCTACAAGAACCAGATGAGACGGGAGAAAGCCCTAAAGAGGCGGGAGGCTCTCGAGAGGGCTAAGAGGGAGGGCAGCATCGTGTCCTTTCATCACATCAATCTGAGGGACGCCTTCGCCAAAAGCATGGATCTCATCGATGTCATCGTCGATACTGGTAAGCGACGGGCCACAAGGAGGATGTACACGCACCTTTTCTATCTCGAGTGTATGCTTCTTCACTCGCGGGATCAACGTTTAAACGTGTTACGCTCGTGGGAAACTCGGCTGCGACTCGAGCCTTGCTACTTGAGGTTTTCGTTCTGTTATCGTTCCCACGTATTATTCTTTCTACATGCTCACGAATATCTCGTCGTTGCGCACACACACGAGGCTCACCTTTTTACCTGGAATCCCTCCTGCACCTCTTGTTAAGAAAAATGTCAAGGGTCGTGCCGCTGCTGCGTAGCACCTAGGGATTAATGAAAAGTAAACCAATTAAGGCATCTCGATGTTGGATGGAATTAAAAATAGCGGTCCCGGCTTTATTCCAGTTAACAAGGTGCAATCGTACTCCATAGTGGTACTGGATGGGACCTTATCACTCTATGCCCATTAACCGTGTATTCTCACCGTGTTTACACCGATCATAAATAAAGCTTGCCATTCCAAACGGAGATCGCGGGTTTAGTTCGTAACGAACGTTAACAATTTATCAACCCTGACGCAAGAATGATGAATTTATCAGTTCTGGCGCAGGAACAAGGTAATACAAGGCTACACTGATCTAGCGAGACACTG
The DNA here is from genome assembly GCF_051020765.1 of Lasioglossum baleicum. Classification (NCBI taxonomy): domain Eukaryota; kingdom Metazoa; phylum Arthropoda; class Insecta; order Hymenoptera; family Halictidae; genus Lasioglossum; species Lasioglossum baleicum. Next base: position 20,747 of record NW_027471449.1, read on the forward strand.
TCCCACTCTTTATCGACTTTCTCATTAACGTGCATCATGATCATAGCTATTCATAAGAATCACGAGAGCAAGTAGAAAAGTATCGTCATCCAACTCAACACGGTAGCGTATCATCACATGATTCACATATCTTGATCCGTACATGTTTCGAATGAGCCCGCTAATCCTGCGTCAAGGTTGATGAATTGATGGCATAATGAAAAACATAATGGATACCGAGGCTATTTTCAGGTCACGATATGTCCGGCGTGGATGGTAACAGCAAGGAGGGGGAATCCGTGTACGGACGCAGCCCTGCCCAGACCAGGTCAGGCTGTTATCCTAGCTATGAGCATTACGGTCCCTCGTGGCGTCGTTGCGGTGCCTCGTATTCCTGCTTCCTCAGTCTACCTAACGATCAACCTACCACGCCGGACAGACCGAAATTTAACATCCGAACTAATGATCTCTCTTTACTTGGAACTACCTCACGGCACACTAGCCCGAGATTAAAACAACACCGACTCTATGTCAAGGTCAATGCCGATGAAACTAATTGCACCTTCCTAGCTCACGACATGTCCGACGTGGATGGTAACGAGCTATTTTATCGATATATTTTCGCTTCCGCTACTTTCTCGATATACGTACGTATAGATAAGAAAGCAGCCTACCACGCCGGACTAAATCAGGACTCCGCTTCTTCGTCATCTGAAGGTTAATCGATTATGTAATTAACACCCGACACACTTTACACGAACAGCTATTTATTTTCTTTCTTTTTATTTTTCTTTTATGTTCATATACCTGCGCCACGATTGATGAACTTATCACGGTGCGAGGAAACGCACAGACTGGACACCGAGCCTCCTCCCGAATCATTAGACGTCCGGCGTGGCTGGCGAGCAGGATACACCGAAGACACGTTATACGATTCGATTCTTGGCTCGAAAAGTATTCTTTTATTTTCTTCGATTAAAGCCAATAAATGTATCGGGCTACTTATAACAATATCCAGCTTAGGTTCCATTCGCGTGCGAAACATTTCCGTAGCCAATTCCGCGAAACTTGAAATTTCTGTTAACGCTTTTACTTTCAACGTAAGACCCCATAGACTTATGTACGATTTATGTACGAAATATCACTTGCTTTGACTTTTAATATTTGCTACACGTCTACATGGAATGCAAATTCGAAAGATCATTCATATTCTAATTGGTATGTATAAATTGTTCTTTACGAAATTATATACCATTTATGTACAGAGTATCCTAGAAATGTTCGTACCTCAAAATTGATTTTTCAATTTTTAAAAACGCTGCGATTGATTACCGAGGATTATTTTTATTTTTACTACACGAAATCTATCGGCCACGTAGAACACACTGTACATAAATTCGAACGATCGCTGATACGCTAATTGATATTAATAATTTCGCTTGTCTATCCCGCTGCGCTCCTCATCCACCTAACGATTAGCCTACCACGCCGGACCAGGCCGAAACACCATTCCCATTATCAGTATTCGTTGAACCAAAAGTGTCGTTCATCGAGAAGATCGCTGCATGTCTCTTCCTCTGTCTCTTCCCTTTTTCTCTTTCTCTCTCTTTCTCTTTATCTATCTTTTTATTGGAGTACGTTGTTCAACACGAGTGCAAAAAGTTGGAGCGAATCCTCGCCTATTCTTGCGTCAAGGTTGATACACTAGCGGCATTGTAAAAGACAAAACGGACGCGGAACCTGTTTCCAGGTCACAATATGTCCGGCGTAGATGGTAACAGCACCGAGGGAGAGTCCGCGTGTGGACGCGGCCCTGCCCAGACCGGACCAGGCTGTTATCGTAACTATGAGCATTACAGTTTCTTGCGACACCGTCGCAGCGCCTCATCCTGCTTCCCAAATTTGCCTAACGATCTGCCGACCACACCGGACAGCCCGAACCGTCGTCTCTTGGACTTTGCTCAGAGCGTACCTGGAACACAGAACGACGATTACTTTCATGACGATGTACCGGCCCAGCACGTGACTCAAGGCAATACAACACCTAGCGTAAGTCTCGTCGTCAGATCTTTCAAATTCGTTATGTATGATTTTCGATGTGTCTTTTATTTTGTGTGCGCGCACCTGAAGACTAGGCATGCACGGGCGTCTGATATCTCCGATCGGACGGGGCTCGACTTTCGTTGGGTTTAGCCAAAAGGTGTGATCGCTTCGCAAGGATCGTTTGTATATAACTTTCTTCTTTTATCTTCGATCATTTCAGCTATCGAGCTATAAACTTTCGGTAAATTTTATTTTCGTTATGTTCGACAGGAAGGAATACAGAATTTCGTATTACGATTATTCGTGCAATTGCTTTTCGAACTGCCTGCCTTCCGAAAAAATATTTTTGGTACAGCTCAAGAAGATCGTACGATATGTTCCATCTAACTTTGATATCTAATGTGTATCAGTAATGTGATCGAACACTCTTGACACCAGGAAGTGAAAGGTCTCCAATGGGACCTAGGTTTAAGGATAATAGGTTGATACCCAGAGTAAATTGCTAAAGATTCGTTGCACGTGTTGATGTTTTGAAAAGATCCTCTTTCTTTTATTAGTGGAACTACGTATGATTGTTGGATGGAGAATAATGTATTTATATAGTCTTATATAGTCTCGTGTAGTACTGGTGTAGTCGAAACTTGGCTTTTTTCCAAAATTTAAGGAAGGTTTTTAAAATTAATATGTTCACGATGAGATATCTCTTTCGGAAGAAATTTAATAAATATATTTTTGGAAAACGAATAGTTGAAAAGATAATTGCACGAGAAGATTACAATGGGATAGCCCGTACAAAGATACATTCAGGATTCAAAAATAACGAGAAGAAACCGGATAAACACACGTTTACAAATGATCACTCTAACTGAGTTACAATGTGTCTTATGTGTAATGGTTATTTCCAACGGATACGGGTTTACTGTTTATTTGTTCAGTCTCTACGCTTCCTATACTCTCCAACAGCAATTCGCTAAAATAAGGAATATAGTTTATCGAAATCTTAGCGTTGTTCTACGCGATATAACCGAAGTAATTGCTCTTGCAAAAACAAATAGTCGGTAACACGTGACAGCTGTTGATTAAATTATTACTTATTATTCGAGGAAAATGAATATAACTTGAATGTAAACTCGTTATATCATACATAAGTTCGTACAAACCTTTCTTCCGACTATATTTGAGTTATACATTTGTACTTGCAGTATTTCACGTAATAAATATTTTATAATTGAAACTAATGGTTATTCTTTTTCTTTTTGCTAAAATTGTATACGTGCCAGTTGATATACACCTTTGTTTTGTCTAAAAGACACGAATTGATTGCGATGCAATTTAGTCTTGATAAGAGGTTGGATATAGACTTTACACCTGTGTTAAATCTGATAAAAGAAATTCGAGCCCGTCTGTAAACATGAAATCGTTCATAAATTTCTAGTATCCGCACATGGCTACTAGCGGCACGATTACCAGAGCGTCAGTGCGGTCACATTGGATGCAAACTAGTAGTAGAGTCTGACTTTAATCAGACCCAATGATAATGTGTATCCTATACTTTCGATATATCGTTTCATTCGCTCTACCGCAAAATTTTTCTATTTGCAGTAATGAAATTTATTCGTAAGTAGAAATAATTCAAAATATACTATTTTATATACGAGTAAGCAATATACAGGGTGTTTCACATAAGCAGGTGGAGTTATATCTTTAGAACGATTAGATAAGTGTATAGAGGAATGTATCTCTTTTCTGCACTAACGAAATTGCACATTGTACCTACGCAATATTTCTTTTATGAAAATATATGATTTTTCTTGTACAAGATTAGATTTGGATTAGATAATTGGAAATTAAGTAATTTAAGAAGTATCCTAAATTTATTGGTAAAACATATCTTTAAGCACTCTGTTATTTATATCATTTTATTTATCTAATTGCAAGCGATGATTAATTAAATTAAAAGCAATTATTTAACACAATTCAAACATTCTATTATTTATTAAAAATCTCTTCATCGTTAGATAAATACCTTTTGGAATTTTACCTTTTGAGATTTTGTTGAAAAGAAAAATATTTCTATCATTAAGTTACAACATTAATATTTGTTAAAGTAGACAAAAGAGTTGCAAACTAATCAGGCGATATTTCAAATAATACAAATATTCCAAAAAATGTTTATACCGAAAAACTTTTCTAATATTTTTTATAATTATAAAATTATTTGAACTTGTGGACAAGTAGTACCTTTCAATCATTTGACTCTAATATTTTTGTATATAGAATTAACCAACGGAATTGTAGTTTCATTTAAAAAAGAAGAGTGCAATTTTGTAAACG
>NW_027471450.1:0-25100 GCF_051020765.1 Lasioglossum baleicum
ATTAATGATAAATATAACGAAAATGATAAAGAAATAAAGATAAAAATAATAAAATAATATACCGTAATAAGTCGAGACAAAATTATTACAGCCCCGGCATAATATATTAATGAAATTTTCTATTCTTAAATATCTTATTAATAATGGAACAGTATTCTAATCTTGAAATCTATAATTTTAGGAATGGCTGTTCACTCCTGGCCTCCTTTTCGGTCCAGTTGTAGAAGAACGTGGTCCTTATGCCTTCATCTCACGTCCACCGATCGAAATTATCAATAGTGGAGACGCATACGATGTCCCTTGGATTTCCGGAGTGGTTAGGGAAGAAGCATTATACATAACTGGTCTGATATTTCATAATATAAAATTAATTACACTTCTGTCGTGTATATAATTGTATATAAATGTCATTTTCGTAGAATTAATCGATAATAAGACGCTAATAAGGCATCTAAACAACCACTGGGACGATATTGCACCCTATTTGCTCGGTTTTTACGATACAGTTCCGCGCAGTCAGTATAAACGGCTGGCAGAAAAGATCAGAAAACATTATCTAGGATCTGAACCATTCGACGACAAGACTCTGACGACGACGTTATATATGATAAGTCATCGAATGTTCGAGCATGGTTTCGAGAAGGCTGTGAGATTGCAAGCTGAGAAAAATAAGAGCCCCGTATGGTCCTACTACTATAATTACAAACCTACGCCCCGCCAGAGTGAACTTATGAGTAATTCGATAAACAATCTTGGTAATTATTTTTATATTCTCTAGTTGAATTTCAACAGAAGATCGACAATTAGTATTATTAGTAGTGTATGCAACGTATTAAATATTACCAGTATAAAGTATACGAAAAAGGTGCACTAAATTAACGATTTTACCCACACAGGAGTAAACTATAGCGATGACATACGCCTTGTGATCGATTCTTACATCTCAGATGTCACTGAACCACAGGATGTAAAAATGCAACAAATACTACTGGATTTTTACACGTCATTTGCTATAGAAGGGTGAATAAATTCAACAATTTTCTCAACGACTAACCACACATTTCTTTCTACACTAGTGCTGGACAATGAATCTTTAAATATTTCAGAAAACCTCGAGTCGGACATGCAGACTGGCAGCCATTGAATCTCAACGACAAAGAATTCCATTATCTGAACATATCTAACCCAGAAAGTATAAAAATGGAGTTCAACCCCGACTTTGCTCAAAAGCATTTCTGGGACTCGATAAACTTTAACGAAAACAAAGTACATTAATTATAATATAAGAAGATAATATTCTTTCAAAATTCGCTACGTTGTACTTACATATTTAATAATACTTGCGTGCCATATGTAAAATTCTAAGTAAAATTATTTCTAAACAAACGGAATCAACCTTTCAAAATGAAACATCAACGATCCCTTCTAATTCAATGCAGTGAGAATCTCTGAGCTCTACGAAATCGTTTATTCATATAAGAGGACACTTTGTACAAGTACGTACTGTCAAAACCAATTTTTATACGTTCCTGTTAGGTATTAAATTACAGATTGTTTATAAAAATTTTGACGAAATAACGTATCCCGGCCGCATGAATTAATTAATATCGCGCATGCAGACTAACACGTAACTTATATTCTAATTTACCGAGTAAATAGAAACTCGTGTAAAAAAATCGCCGCGTGAATTGCGACTATGTTTGAAATTATTAAGCGTCACTAATTTTGACATTTTGTATTCCAAAAAATTCTAAAACGTCGTACAGATACATGCAAATAAACTGTGTTAATTTGGTTGCAAAATACAGCCGGGGCTGAATAATTTTGGTTGCATAGTTTCCTTGCTCAAAATTCCCCAGAAGAATTAATTTTTTCTCTTTTGACACTTCTTTCATTTATTAATTGTTACATAAATATCAATTATACTTTGCATAACACCTCGAATTTGTTCATACCGATATTACAAGGTACAAACATCACTCATTTTTTACATATATACATATATATAGTAGTATATATAGCATATATATATATATATGCTACTTTTTCTCATACAGTAGAGGTCTGACCTCGAATTCTCACCTTCACACGCAATTCTGTGAACATTTTTCATAAAAAACGTTCATAGCGTGAATCAATAAATTTTTCAATTCCGTACAGAAAAAAAAATAGTCGTGAGCAACGAAAATAGTTTTACAACGTAGTGTAAGTTTTAGGCGTAAATTATGTTGAGTGCGAGCGGCAATTTAATCGAACATTTATTTGTGGTACAGTAAAAATTAATAAAAAATTTCTCCGGCTGCAGACAAAACGGAAACAGCAACGGGGTTTACATGTTTAATATTTACATATCCTAGAATCTAAGAACGAATTGTTCAACTACAATTGCATTTTACAAGAGCATAATGTATGAAAATTAAATTTTTAAAAATTCATTTTTTTACCTACTGTCGGTGTTCCTCATGTTCAAAGAAATTTCGTGAATATTTCGTCGTTTTTTAAGTTTCGTAAGTTTTTTAAGCTAATATCACAAATGCCTTTTCTTTATCCTAAGGTTTCTATGTATTTGAAGTATCAATTTTCTCGTATGTTAGGTCGGTAACATAGGCAGCAACACTTCTTGATAAGGATATCTCAGAACTTGGTATCTGATGTCGGTAATGTTAGACATTGAAGCATATGAAATGATTTATTAATATATTTTTTAGTTTATTCGCTGTTTCATCGTCTCAAATATTTCAAAAAATATTAATTTCCACAATTAGTTAGGAAAATAATATGAATTTTGTCACATAAGGAATAAGACTGACTACAGTGTTACTATAATATATATATAAGTATATAATAAGTATAAGTTTTATATAAGTATATATATATATAACTTATATATATATAAGTAAAAATAATTTTAAAACATTCGTATTTATATTTATAATTTATTTCATTCCAATCTTTAATCGATGCTTAATTCATTCTTGTTCGTAAATTGACTAAAATTCTAACAGCACGATCTTTCTATATTGGATAATTTTAAACGGTGTATAATTTTCAAGTCGTCCGCTTAAAATTGTAGAGGGCAGAATAAATAGTCCAATTTCTTACATGATCGGTATTTCAGAGCATCGGCCATTCTGTTATCTGATAAGTCAATTCTATAATGATCGCCTACGGTAGTACGTACTTGATAACGCAGTGACAGTCGGTAACAGGTGACGATTTTACTTCTTGGGAATATTTAGATGAATACGTGTGACAAATTTCCCGCGTGATAGCGTGCTAAGTTGTCAGTCGGCCATCAACCACCGGTACGTGCGGGTTATAAAGATACACATCGTTTATTTTATCGCGAAAATATTCGGGAATTTAGTGTAAACAGATCGTATAACTTTAAGAAAGTCAGCAGGTTGTGAATCCTCTACGATAGGTACGTATTTATACGTATTTTATCTCGATTTTCCACTTAAGTGTTCTTTCTAAAATACGTTTTATTTATGAATTAGATAATATAAATATTACGTAAATTGTCGGATTAATTGTTACGTTAATTCCTTATTTGCAAATCAACTAAATATCATAAACCCGATTTACAAAGGAAAACAGATAACTTTTCTAAAATTTCTATATCTTCTAGCATTATTTAAACGTTTCGTGTATCGAATTCGTAGCTTATTATACAACTCGATACACGAGAGCTGGTAAATATTTTGAATTTAACGGTTTTTTTAGCAGTTGAACCTTTTATAGGCGTTCATTTGTTTTCGACACGTTTAGCTTACCAATGATGTTCTATATATACGAGAATATTTATATTATCTTTTAAACATTTCTAAGTCTTGGTAGTTCCAATTGTCGTAGACATTTTTGTGACGCGTAGTCACTATCGATACCTTTGTCTGCCATCAGACGTATTATTCAACTTCATCAAGATGAAAAGGTTACGATTGTTTTTCACGTTCTAAGTCGTGTTCCGTTTCAAACAGCTGATTTCTATATTATATTCCAATATTTTCGCAAAAATTAATTGATACCGATACTGTAGATTTACTAACAATCATACGAACGTAATATTAAAATTTCACGAACCTCGTTTTGTAAATTGTATTTTTGTAGTATAAAAGATTTATTAAAAAATTATTAAATTCTGAAATAATTTGCGTTGTAAATGTTTTACAGAATTTCAAAACATTTTAAATCGTTTCCATCTGAGAAGGAAGAACCTTGACGAAGTTATAATACGTATCCAGTTACACCGGCACACAAAGTATTTACATTGCTGCATTAAAGTGCCATTTTTGTTCTGTTTTATCTTCGAATCTATCGATACCATCGATTACAGTTTTTACGTTGGCATGGATAAATAGGAATGCACGTGGACGCCAATGTATTATCTCTCTTCTTATATTTCGCTTTTTCCCTCTACCACTTCGTTTCGTCTCAACTTTTATTTACAATCTTCGCTTTTTATCATTTTACTTTTACTACCATTTTCCCCATTCTGTTTACCAATTATCTTTTATTTCCGTTTGTTTCTTTATTCTATAATTCTTTCTCTCAATTTATTTCGTAAATTGTACACGTGAAAACTCAAATCGTATTGTAAATTATACCTAACCATGATTATTGTGGCTAGTGGACACGGTAACAGCGGCATATCCTGTTGCAAACGATAAATCTCGTGGGCAGGTTATATGATTCGTTATGCTACGAATGCTCGCAAGGGTGCAGCTCTGGTCTCTTATGATACTTGTATCCTGTCATTTGTTCCATCTTTAAGCTGATCTGTCATTGAAAGGAAACTAATTCGTTCGCGTTCGTTATTTGATACTCGGCTGTTATTCGATGAAGAGAAGCATTTTCTACGTTTTATTCCTGATCAAATCTCGCACGTTTTTATGACATCGAAAAACTGTATAAATATTCATCGCGTGTTACGAAAATTCTCAAGCAAGCTTTTTCGAGCCAACTTCTTTGTTATAATGTCGATTATGTTTCGTATACGTCTGTTATCAATACACATTGATTGATATTCTTTTTTATGCTCGATAGTGATAGCTTATTTAAATAATAACCAATTAATAATGTAAATTATCGACCCGCTCTGTGGACTGACCTCGTCTTACTATTCATGATATACATGTATTCATTAGAGTATAAAGATATTTCAATGAAGTACGTCTTTAAGACATTTCTGGAAGGTGCTTTGTCACGTATGTGATAACTTAAGCGAACGTTTGTGATCTAATAAACTTCGCACACAGTGGGACCATCTCACAAGGTCAATGTCGTAATGGAAGAATAAAAATCGATGAATTTATTTTAAAAAGTTTGCAAAGTTAATATCGAGCAGAAAGATATCGATAAATGATAATTCAGTTAACATGCGTGGAATGTGCGCTGTTTAACCTCGAATCAGTGATTTGTGATTAATAGCAAGATCATTTTAATAATACAATACGTGCATAATGTGAGTTATTAATCATTTGTCACATAGTATACGGTGTATACGAATATTCTTAAAAAATTCTGACATTCTTAGTTTGGTTCTGTAGAAAATTTGAAAATTACAATATTAAATTTACACGTGTTAAATAATACGCTCGGTTTCTCAATTTGCGGATTCGTTTTACGAATGATCATTCACGAGACAAGGTATATCTAACAACAATAACAAAAATAAATAAATAAATAAAATGGGTTTTAGTTCAATGTTAATTAATGTAAATTAATTTAAACTAAAGGGTGTTTTGAAAAACGTATTATTTTCAGATCTTTTTATTCGAGTAAATCGAAATTTTGAAACCATTTAATATAATAAAAAATAATTCAAATTTCGTACGTATGACTTACAAATTCTTTAAGTGTTTGGAAAAAAATTGAACGTTAAATTAATTTTTCTTTTTTTTTTCAAAAATATATCTTGCAAGCACAAAGTTAATTTTTTTTTACGAATAAGAACAAAATAAAAAGGAGCGTTAGTTTTGTAGAACTTTTTGGTATTACGTTATCTCGCATAAATCGCGCATAAACGTAACTTCCAAATGAACTTGCTCGGTCAAACTTTCTTATTGCAAAGTAAGTGAATAAAAATTGTTACCTTGTTACCGCAAATTGCGCATATGTATTTTAGTAAAGTGTTCACGTGAATTTTTCCTCGTGTCACAGGTTGCAAACATTTCGGTGCTCAGGATCGACTCATCGCGTGCCTTGAGGAGCATGGAGAGTACTCTGACGGAATTCGAAGAAAACTTGTCCTTCGATATCGATGACCCGGACTTTGCCCCGTTGAATCCTCGTACTATTGCTCAGAATGTCCTTCGCAGCGTACAATTCACCGACATTACATTTGGCGTCAATAAACGTGAGTACATTCACTTCTGGTACAGTTACTATAGTGTACACGCGATATAAGGAAGGATATAAGCAAACAAAAACGTGACTGTTTTTAGGATGGGTACTTATCGTTATTTCCCGATTTAGCAAAGTACACACAAAGTTAGTTAACGTATTTATACGTTTCGCTGAATTTTCGCGTCGTTACAGTGTTTGCGTACGGTCATTTAGTACTTAATTATGATATTTGTTTAACTGTCTTACAATTCGCAGCGTTTGATTTGCTTACTGGGAAGATAACGCTTGTTTCGTTAGTTTGTTCGAATAAGAAACATTTGTTACGTGACAGTGTATGACATGAATTTATGAGAAAGAAGAAATGAACTTTTAATATTAATCATGTCCTTTCTTCAAAACTGTTTTCCGAAATTTTTTGATAGTCTAATAGTATCTCTACTTCTTCGAATACGATACTTTCAAGTTTTATTTTCTTAAATTTTCTTACACCTTCGGTTTCTTTTCTTCGTAAAATGATTTCCAATCGGACTGTATCGTTGTTATTATGGGATCAATTATGTGTCAAACCACCGAACGAAATATCATGTGTGGATAATGAAATATTTAGATAAGAAAACAATGAAATTGCAGAATGTTTAGCTAGTAGACTTGGCGTTACTTCTCGTTAAGTATTTACTTTCGATTTTCACCGTTTCCGGAATATATCCGAGATCTCACTAAAATCGCGTACTCCACTCGTGAAACTGGCATAAGGTTGTCATTACACTAGACGAGTGCATGATTTGCGCGCGCTTGAAATTTTCCACGAAAATTCCATCGTATTTTATAACCGGTGTCGTCAATGATGTAATGCGAAGCAATCGATGACCATTGCAGTGCAGTTTTCAATGCGGCAATTAATTATCGTTGCATAACTCGCGGACAAAAATCGCGTGGTGTTCATAGTTTACACGAAGGATGTATCAGGACGTGGAGTGGAAAATCGAGTCGGCTGTATTCTGCCTACGGTTGTATATGATAATTTTAGATCTGTTTCGGAGATTTATGATCACTGGGGGATGACGTAACTGCAGGCTGAGACACGATCGAAGCATGTATCTAATATTAATAGCTTGTTTTGTCTTCTGACATCTGCTGACTTCGTACAATGATTCAGGATAGGATTGTAATTGAAATTTTTCGATTCTAAAGCCTAGGCGATTTTCAGATTCCGGATGTTATTTATTTCAAGGGAATTAAAGTTACGTGTAAGGTGGAATGTATATTTAAAATATCTGAAATTAAGGTTAATAAATAATTATAATATGTAATAAATAAGTGACTGCTGGGCAGAGATATTAATATAATAAATGATCATGTAAATAATTCAATTTTGTATAATATTAATTTTTAAACGGGACAGGAAGTAAATTATTTATAATATCTCATTTATTAACCAAGGTATTATATACTTATACTTGGCAGTATATATTATTTGAATCAATTCAATTGTACTTTGCACGAAGGAAACGTGTACTGTCAGTATACCAAAGGAATAATATTTAAAAATAGTATGTCGCGTATCTTATTTAATTTCGTATACCGATTTTATAAACTATAAATAATTGATATAAATTCAATAGTTTAAACTATAACATCCTTATAAAATTTATGAAGTCCTCTTAATAGGTCGTATATTACGTATGAATAGTAAAATCAGGGAATATTACATCAATAATAATTGTTGTCATCGATAGATGTCAGTAATTTGCATTATGTACTCTTGTATTCGTTCTGCGTTTCTTTCAATTTTGCATATTATATGAAAGAAGACGAAAGAAGGTATGCTGATCTTAAAAATTTTTATTCTGGACACAGACAATTATGCATTCTGAAGCTTATCGTATTGCTAGTTGCCAGCTGATATTTTATCACGTATGAAACGATCTTGTTACGTTAAATGACCACACATTATACTGATAGTGACGTCAAAGTACATTGTTTTAGTGTTTCTATCTTTTTGCAACAATACCTTCTTTAATACAAAATTTTGTAAACCTACAAAATTTGTGGATTATATCTTTGAAGGAAAAAAAAAATGATTGTATTAAGTTTCCACTTCATGATCAATTGAAAAAGAAGAAAAAAGGTACATATTTGTGTGAATATTCGCAGTTCAGTATTTATTGTATCGTTATTATGTCAGTGATCGTGAAGATATTCTCATAATGATTCTCATAGTGGAAAAGTTATTATTAAAATTATTAAGTAAAATTAATTGTAAAGTTCACGATTTATAAATAAAATTTAAAACGATTTTCATGATCGAAAAAAAAATAAAAAATAAATCGTAACATTGTTCTTCGTTGATACGTTACATACGTTGCACCTATAAACCCGCGAAATTTAAAAATACATATTGCCGCGTTCACAATGTTACAAAAGATCGCGTCGACTGTGAAACTAAACTTCACTTTCACTTGCAAAGCACAGTAATTCGAGTTTTCACTAAAACTTCAATTTCACGTTAATTCGCTGATAAACCGCATTCCGTTAATTCCAAATGATCTATAAACCCGCTTAATCCACGGTAGTTAAGTTAATCACAGTATTCAAATTCGTCGATTTGTTCCGGAATTTCTAATCACTCCGTTTGAAAGCTAGTTTACTTTATCGATGTAGCATCTGGAATGATACTGCTTTTTACCGCACGGTAAATTGAGGGCGTTCATATCGTAAAGAAACATTTCATACGATGCATCGTCGTTCGATTCGCGGCAACGTGGAATGATATAGTTATCTCTGCGGTTCTATTATTATATTAGACACGAAACATGCATAGTTTGCGAGACAAGAACTTGATCTACGGACAAAATTGGATCCACGTGGATATCAGCTTTCTTCCTGAGAAATCAATCTCGAGTCGGTGTGTCGTATCTAACCTAACCTAGCCTGCGTCTGGCGCGTGCGTTAATCGCATAGATAACGACGGTCCTTTGTTCAACCGGCAACAAGAATCCCGTTGCATCGCTCAGCCGACAGTGACCTGTTGCACTCGGATGTGTCATCAATTTTTTTTTCCTTTTCCACATTCTTAGCCTTCTATCTTTCTTATTCTAATTTCTTTTAGTTCCAGAGGCTGTAACGTCGATTCGAAATCTGGATTTTTATTCCTCTAACCATTGGTTCGTTGACATCACCGATAATTCCACTGTAATTGTTATAGATTTATAATGAAATGAAGATTCATAATCGGTCTTACGTGTGTGTTCAACTTCGATGGAATTTTCAAACTGGATCAAGGAGTTAAATCAGACGAATTGCAATTGCGTAGAATTCTTAACGCTTATTTTTCTTCGATTATTTTATAAGAATATTGATTCGAAAGATATATTTGTTCGCGTAATAAAAATGTTATCTCTGCTATTTATCCTTGATCACCTAAGTGTTGCAGACTATGTTAAGAGATTAAATGCTACTCTAGAAATAATTCCGCTTCTTAGGTTTTAGATTTGTTTAATTCTTGTAGCTTTATTGGTATTGGATGTTATTGATGCGTTAATTTCTATAGTTTAGCATGTTTTATACAAACATGTTTAAATAAGTCATAGGTAAATAAAAATATATATAATCATTTTTTTAGTCCAATTTTTTCGCAATTTTCTTATGAGAGTTGTCCTTACTTATGGATGAAAAAGAATCGAATCTTTTACATGATTTTTTATTAAAATCATATTATAATATATTATAAATTACATGTTGAAGGTAAAGTCATTTTGTGATATATAACGTAGCTACGAATAAAGATACTTTTTATTGCATTTTGTTTCTTTTCCTTTTTCTTATTGCAATAAAATTATCATAATTTTATAAGATCTTCCATTTTTGGTCTTGCATCATTTTATTCGATTCGAAGATAAAAAAAGAATGATTCTGTTAGCTTAAAAATTTTAGAGTTTTAGAGTTTTATAAGTTGTATAAAGAAGGTTCCTCTGATTAACAATGAATTGCACGAAATTTATTGCATTTCTTTACGGTAAAAAATTAATAAAATAGAAATGTAGCATGCTATTAATTGACTGTTCAACTTTCACGAAGAGCATTGTTTAAGTGTAGTTTGAAAGTGTGAGAAAAGCATAATGAAATTCAAGAATACGTCGTCATTGGTCGAGAGACATTTTCTAATAGTAATAGAACATCAGTCGCAGGATTTGTAAAATAGACAGAGGTATGTGAATGATGTAGATCGTAAAATAGGAATGAAAGTAGCGACTATTTGATTCTTTATGACAGAAAGTGAAATCAGCATGAAATAGAAAGAAAATTATACAGGGGATCGCTTATTCAAATTATGAAGAAACAAATTTTTTAAAACCTACACTCGAACGTAGCATGTTATAATATTTTTTTCATTTCTCCATGTAAAATAAAATCTCAAGTTCAATAACTTTTTTCTGATACACAGTTAAATTACATCCATTAGAAAGTTCCACCATTATCATTCGTGTATATATTCATGTCATTCGAAATCGCTTGGACGTTTTATTACATTTCTAATGACATTAACAGTATTGGCAATACAAATGTGAAACCATTCTTTTTGCTACTTAGTCTTTCTTAGTTTATTCATCTCTCTATCTCTATTCCAAGCTACAAAGTACATCGTACAATAATTTTTAGTTGGATTAAGCCACTTTGTATTCGTATACAAGATTTCCGAAGATTTTGTTTATCATCTATTTGAATATTCGCGGTATATTATTATCTGCCATCTATATAGTAGCGTTCTTCATTATCAACGATTTAGTTCCCGTAGAAAGCATAAGATGGAGCTAAGATTAGGTTTAATAAAATTAATTTCCTTTGTTATACTCTATACTTTTCGTTTATTCATAGGTAGATTTAATTAAATTTATTTGTTCATTGGGACAATAAAAATTACATTTTGCAATAAAATATGTGTAAGTAGTAATAAAAAGATATAGACAGGTATATTTTTTTTTCTTATGCATAATATTTTCAGTAGTAATATATTTCCTTTTTTTACATGCCACTATATACTTTATTTTCTCCTTCTTTCTTTTATTACTTGTGATTTGATATATTTCATTTCATGTTCGTTATTTTAATTTTTATGAATATTTCGCCTGTCCTTTGTGAAACATTTAAATATAAAATTCACATACGTACATAGTTTAATAATTAATATGTGCAATAAATGTCGCGTGTCGTGTAAAGATGTTTAAAAATAAGTACATATACAATATACAAGGTGTTGTTATATAATAAATATATAACATTTATTATATAATAAAAATAACAAGAGAAATAGTAAACTAGGATAGGTTCTCCAACTTGTTTGATTACTAATTGCAAGTATGCAAGGGTTTTGAAATTTTCCGCGATCGGGGGTCGTCGAGTTTATCAGGACCCCCTGCATACAGCAACACGATCTTTGAACTATAGTACACGCTCAGGCCATTCGCTTACGATAACGATAATAGCTGCTTTCCGGCGCGAATTATTCGCAATTGCCACTTATCAATAATGATAAAAGCTGACATTATATAAAATCGCATTTTCTCTGTTCCTAATTGCCATATGCTCGCTCGAGTACGTTCCTCGTTTTGCTTTTGGCTTTCTTAGACCAAACTTAGACTTCCGTTCCATTGGCCAAATAGAGTTTTTAGAAAATTATTATTTAAATAATATATCATCTCATTCCGCTCAAATTTCGATGTAATTCACTTTCGCTTATTTCTTTTAATATTCTTATTTTCTTTTATTTATTGAAACGGTACTTTCTTTTGTTCGAATAAACGTTTACTACTGACATAGTGTTTCGAATAATTTCTTATGCTATAGCATTAGCCGTGAAAAGAGTATAAATATATCCTCTTAGGTTTGTTAAAAAATCTAAATTGCTCTTTTTGAACTTTTCAAATTTTCCTACATGTAAATTTCAATACTTAAAATAAATTTGTGCTATCTGATTTTCAAAATCAATTTATATATTACGCTTGAGGCTCAAATTACAGTTAACATAGGACATTAAACCTACTATAAGTTAACAGCTTAGATTATAGTATATACGCAACATTGGACGTACTATAAATTAGCAGCTGCAATTCTGGAACATATCTAACATTAATTTGCTACAAAGTAACAGCCCAAGCTACAGTGCATATCTAATATTAAACCAACTATAATTAGCAGTTGAAATTATAGTATATTTCTAATATTCAGCCTGCTATAAACGAACAGCTGAAATTATAATACATATCCCATATTAAACCTAGTGTAGACGTGTAACCCAAATTATAGTACATATCCAATATTGGATCCAGCGTAATTGCACGGTTCGGATTATAGTGGAAGCCCAATATTATGAAATCCATATTAGAATTTAGCAGAAATAGCCTTTCTTTCTTCCACGTATCTCGGTATAAAGTTCCAAACGATATCTACTTGTGCGCTCAGAACATTATTCCGCTCTTTGCTATTGTCCAGTGCACGGACCGATTTAGCCGAAGAAAATAATTGTGTTTTTGATTAAGGAAGTCGAGGCGCGAAACACAGCGACCTTTAAACGGCTGGTTACGTTTGCATAATTCCTTTCACGGCTTCAAAGTCTGTTCAGATACCGGGAACTTCGTCGTGGTTTGAGTATGTCGTTGGCACGCTTTGGGCCTGACAGTGTTTCTCTACCAAAGAAACTCGTATTTCGATGAATGACGAAGGATTGTGGGTTGGTACGATCTTCTCGCTGGAAATTTTTATCGCGATTGCGTTACTCGCGTTTAAATTAATTTTGATAGAAGTTTGTTCGTTGATAGATGTTTAAGTTTGATAGATTTATCAATTGATATATTATTAATAGATTTATTACTTATTATTGGCCAATAAGTAGCCTAATTAATGTCCTTAATTGAAATTGCTCGTAATTAATAACGTGCCTTATGTTTCTCATTTTTTCTTTTTTTTTTTAATAATTTCGAAACGGTATATCTCGGGAAAAGGAATTAGATTTTATGCAGGAAAATTATTACTATTCGATGGCAAATATCTTTAAAGAAAGATGTTTCTCGGGATATTTTTTGGTCATTTCCTGAATCGAGTATTGAGTGAAAATATTTTATAAACATGTCTTTATAGTGGTATAATAATTTTATACAATTGTTAATAGTCATTCCAAGTGCACGTGATTTTTAGTAACTACAGTATCGGGTGCTGCAATTGTCCTTTCTTTTATCGAGCCACTTTACATGTACTTCCAGAGATAGTGAACAAATTTTAATGGCGTCATAGCCGTTCTTTGCATATTGATGTTTGCGCGTTTATTGAAATTCTTTTCACCTTCAAATTCGAAACGTCTCGACGTCATTGTTGATTAATCCACGCGATGCTTGGATTAATAAATTTCGAACGGGGAATGAAATTTTGAAAGGTATGAAATTGAAAGATTCTCATTGTTTTATTGTTCTGTATGCATGAAATCCGATCTTATTAGAATACGCTGAAATATATTCTTCTTTTTGTAACCTAATAAGATTTCTAAATTCATCGATACGCTTTTACTTCTTGCACTATTAAATTTTGTCCGCGTTAGAATCCTATTACAATTTCCCAAGCAGAAACTTACACTTTTGGCTTTCTTCTTCCTTCAACGTTTAAGAACATTGTAAAAGTAATTTGTAATTTAGTATTACGGTTCTTTGACTATTCCAATTTTTAATTACATTTGCTAGACGATATTTATTTTCGTTGAGAATTGTCTTTTTTTTCTCGTGACGGTATTAATAACGTGCATTGTAATAATTTATTTAATTACTTGGACTTTTTCACTCACGTATTTCCTCTTGAATACCCATTTCGAATAATTAAGGAAAATTCTGTCAAATAATTTGGAAATTTTTCCTCAGTGATATTGTGCATACACGTTGAGTTGTGAATACACAAAGATTATAAGATATATTTGGTTTCTTTCACTCCAATTTCAAGCACTTAGACTTTCCATGCATTTCTAATATTCAAGACTCAAATACTCGTAATAAACATTCAAACCAAGTTCCTACTCCTACACATATTACTTTCTAAAAGTCAATGTCTTCTCGTTATAATACTCTACTACACCTGTACTAGTTAGACCACTGCTAACAATAATAAAAAATAAAAAAGGTTATTTTCAGCGTTCATCTTCTATTTTGTAATTAAATTACCGTTCCATTCTTATATAGAAATTCCAATGATAAATTATCTCAATGGCTATTGGTGCTTGTTGTTTAAGTTTAGAAAGCAACAGTAGCCAGACATAGACTTTCAAGAAAGCTACAGACAATTTCCCCGATCATCCGGGTAATCAAAAGCCTGCTTACCACAAATTTTAAAGCACATTATTTTCCAAAGAAGAATGGCCCAAAGAGACATCCGATTAAACCTTGCTGTAACGTTAATTTAATACAAATGTTATCGTATATTCCGACGAAGCCACGTTGTACAACTCGTGTTGCATAAAGAAACGTTCTGAAATATATATTAAACCGTGGAAAAAGAAATCCATTATTTTTATAATTTTAAATGCATTTCTTTTTCCCCAACAATTATACTAGGTTGAAGAAAAAGAAATCTATTTAACCCTTTGCGGACGAGAAAGGAAGTTAACGACACATCGAGTATACGTTAAATAATTAAAAATAACAAATCGAGGAAAATTTTCTAAATTAAAAAATATGTTCAACATCGATGCCAATGCTAAAAAATTTCCACATGTATCATGACATTCGTCCCCAAAGGGTTAAAATTATAAAATAATGAATTTCTTTTTCCCCAACCCAAACAGTTGTCAACGCCATCTATGATTTTGAACTGAAAACTTAATGATAATTTTCCCGAATAATAAGTTATATTAGGTTCGGGAAAAAGAGATGTATTTAAAATTATAAAAATCATAGATTTCTCTTTCTCCAATGTGATATATATATTTTAAAAATTAATCGGTTTACAACGTTTTTCATACGAGTTCCAACATTTATTCCCTTCGCATTTCTCGATTCTCCAATCATGCTTTTCTCACGTATCCTAAACATCTCTACACGATCTTCTTCGTCTATCCACACGCACTTGGAACTAACAATTACACACCCATTCGGTCGGCTATCGTTCTCAGTGTATCCATTCCCACATGTATGAATCTGATCGTATAATACGCGACAAAAGAAACGAACGAGGTAATCAAGAGTAAGTGGTATAGAGCGATTAGAAGTGCTGCGAAGCATAGGCGTAGGCTCGGAGCGTTATCCGGTTAACGAGAGAAAAAGCACGACATAACCTAGCTTTCTCTACTACTATGTCGGTAACGTTACCCTCGGGTCTAGAATCAAGTGGTGCCCTCTGAAGGGTTTTCTTCTCAACTCGGTGCAAAACAGGCGGAACAATTATATTCCATGGAGGCCGGGCGAGCGTGCGGATAATTTTAACCTCTAATGTGCTGCATGAGAGTAGACTATTTCCATAAAAGAAGGAAGTGAATAAAATGCCTAACCTTCCCTCCGTTGTAACCTGAATAGTGCTCGACGAACGTGGAACGTATTCACGTGATTGACACGTGTTACGTTAAGTGAACCGATTTAGTTCTAGTCACAATAGATCAGTCCTCGAACTTCAAACCAGCGTTTCATCATTTTCATCCCGACTGCGTCGAGCTTATTCGCCGCGAGGAGGCAGTTAAGAAGAATTTACATGCGAAGATCGTTGCTATCATTTGGTGGATTTACTTTATATCGAAAAATGCGTGTATGTTCTTTTAAATACGTCGTATGATGAGTGTAAAAATAATTGATAGCTTTGCGGAAGGAAGAAATAGGTTATAGGTAGATATATAGGTGGTCTAAGTGAAAGTTAAAAAGAAACGAATTTGTCAGTTATTTAACACCGTATTATTTTAAACTAAATTAACCCTTTACACTTGGTGATTTTTTCGCTACATTTCGGTATTTTTCTACCATAAAGTTTTATGGTAACGATATTTTTAAAACGGTAAATAGGAAATCGTGTGAAAATTAAGAGATGGGATTATTTTATCTCGATATTCTACGTATCAGTGGGTAATTTTAAATTTGGTATATCAATTAACATCGAACTTTAGAATCTGATTAAATGAGTGCAAAGGGTTAATAAAGAAAAAAATATATATATACATATAAACTTTCATAATTATGACCACAATGTATTTGTATAGTGTGCAACGAGTATAATATATAATAATAAATTTTGTTTTTAATATAATAATATCAAGGATTTTAATAATATTAAAACTATCGTGAAAATTAGGTCAGGTTCGTTTAATTAAATTTGAAACTGAACTATGATACAATAAATGAATTGAAAGCGTAATTAATTAAATTAAATCATTTAACGAAGTCAGAATTGAAACTTCAACGATAAGTCAATAGCTTTGGACTAGAAGTGCCCTTATATCACTGTCCATGTGCATGAGGTCATCATTTTATATCTCTAATTAAGTTTATCAGAGGGAATCGTTTTATATGCACAGTACTCGAAAATGCGTAATACATATTGACGGAAGAGGATTTCAATCGGGGAAAAAAATTAGTTGAATTAAAAATATTTCAAAAGTACGATTATTACATACATATATCCTGAACGAAAATTTCAATTAATTTTATAATTATTTCTCCAAGTATTTAATTGATCGTCTAAATCAATTATATTTCAGTTTAGATCATAATAGCTTGTATTCTAATTAACTTTCCAAATGTGCGACTGGTCTTCGATTTCTTTTGTAATTAATTTTATAATACAATAGTTTATATTATAACGAACTTTTTCAACGTCTAATTAGCCTCCCTATACTATTGTAATTAATTTTTCAAATGTCGGATTCACCTTCAAATTCTCTTATAATAAATTTCATGTCACATCAGTTTATATCGTAATTAACTTTCAAAGTGTTTAATTAAACTACCAATTCCCTTACAATTAATTCCTGTTGTAATAAACTTCTCAATGTCTAATTAATCTTTCGCTATTAATTGCAATTAACTCTTCGAATGTAATTAATATCCCAATTTTGTTATGATTCATATCATATCACCTTCATACAGACATATTCACAAGTCGATTTCCATAATTAATTCATATTAATTCATAAAATCATCTTGTACGTAAGACAAATATTAATTCTCCTAAATTCATATCTACTCTCCATCTCTGATCTCATTTCCATAAGTGAAAAATCCTCTAAAATCTTGTTCCTTATTTTGCAGTTGAGCAAACACCTTTCACGACGAATCCGATAACGACCGGTATGATTCCGAAGTACAAAGAAAATTCGAAAAATACAAAAGAACAGGTCTACACGTTGGCGGTTCGTATTTGCTTAATTTAGCGTCTCGAAGACGCAAATAAAAAGGAGAAAAACTGTCGTGGAACTCGAAAGAATTCCTTCTCCTTGTTACGCGAGGTTCTCTTTTGTGCGACGAGAAGAAACGCAGAAAGAATCGCGTTTCGAATGGAAAAAGGACACCGTCGAACGATTTTAGGTATTTTCGTTTGTTACTGCCAACGCAATCCTGCTTCTTCTTCCATAAGGAGACGACGTTTTCATTTTTCCATCTCGATGTATCGTTGAGGAAATCCGAACCGTTTTAAATTGCAAGAAGAATATCTGCAAAGAAATTGCAGAATTGTATAGGAGAAAATTGGGAGATTGTTTAGATTACTGGATTGTTTCAAGAAATATTGCAATTTGAAGGTTTTTCAGGAAATCGAAGCATTGTTTCGGAAAAAATGAAATAATTGATTCCTAGAAAATTCAGGGAGATTACTTGCAAGAAAATTGACTACGGTCCCATGGAAAACGGAAACGGGATTTTCAAGACCCGATATTATTTTAAAGAAAAGTAAAGAATTGTTTTGAAGAAGAAATAATTGTTTATTTAGGGAAAGATTGTAGAAGTTTATTTAAAAGGAAACGATAATAATATGTTCCAAGAAAAGTGTAAGTTTATTTAAAGGGAAATTAAAGGATTATTTAGGAGAATATTACAGGATAGTCTAAGAGAAAATTAAAAGATCGTTTAAAAGAAACTTAGAAGATTATTTCGAAAGAATAGGGAAAATTGTTTAAAGAATTACACAGTAACAAATTCTACAATTAGGTAGCACAAAATTTTATCTTATTAAATGAGAATACAAAATTTGATAATTTAAAAAACAGAACGCGAACATGAGGCCATTAATTACTTATTATTACAAATTTTTTTGCTTCCTTTTTTTTCAAGAATTAAAAAGAAAACTCGAACAATGTTACACTGAAAAGCAATATTTTACAATTTCTAAGAAACGTTGAGTGGCAAAATTTGAAACTTTTCAAGCCGTCGAAAACAATTATTACTCATTGCCAGAAGCCTGAATTTACAGTGTTCGACCTTTATGTAATTCCAGACTATTTATAAGCCTCGTAGTTTTGTAGTCGATAAAACCCAAAGCAAAGACAGCTACAGCTATCGAGTTTCATATACAAGTTTCGCACCTAATTTCTCGTTTCATCCAGAAGTTAGTTATTTTCGTTTCTGCCAGAGTATATTGGAAGACAGACGGTATATAGAGTGATTCTAGTAACTGGACCAGGCTCTAACTTTACTTCTAATTGAATTAGAAAACAAATTTAAAGATAAATTTCGTAGGCCATTTTTTAAATAGACAAAAGGTGCATGTTCCTTTTTAAGAGGACCAATAGTGTTATAGCATTATATTTTTGCATATATGGTAATATACAAGATGGTTTAGTCGAATGATTCACTTCCTAGCTTCGCAACTCTAGTTGAGTCTTAAAAGAAAAAGATTTTTTTTTAACAATTAAAATACGTCAAAATTCGAAAAATTAGGAAAAAGTTAAAGAAATAATAGTAATCGTTCAAAATAAAATATCGATGGTGAAAATACGCAAATATCTTTGTAATTCAACGAATCTATTGTAATATATTTTAAGAATTGCAAAGTTTAAATTTAACTGTGTAATTCCGGAGAAGTCGATAGCAAAACATTGTTCAAGACAAGATGCAACAGTGTTGGAGATGCAAAAGTGGAACAGAGTGTACATGGACTCGGCTCTGTTTAAAGTAGAGCTACGGTGTGCTTCCATATGCAGACATTAATAACACGCTAATAAATTAAACTTATATTTAGCTACCAAACGGCTGTCTTGGTTATAAATAGGCAAGACCGTCGGCTTATTTTCAGTTTGCCAAACTAATTAGGCCTTGCAGGTTAGGTGATTCTTTTTCACAGAACCCGATGTCTTATTTTTGTCAAATATTATGTACAACATGGGTTCTATATGATATGACAACTGAACGTTTTAATTAAATATCGGATAGTTAAATAATATTCCTTAAATCATGAGAAATAAAAGTATCTTAAAATTTGTTTTAATTGTTTCAATTTAATTTGTATAATTTTCCCATATTTCTTTTTCTTCAAACTTCGTCAAATACTGATTTATTCCCTGTGAAATTTCATCAAATATCGTTCCACTTTTCTCTGCCAAATTTTGTCAAATACTATCCTACTTATTTCTATCAAGTTTCATCAGATACTGACTCACTACCCATCGAACTTCGTCAAATACTGATCCACTTCTCGTCAAACTTCATCGAATACTTCTCCACTCGTTCTCATCGAACATCATCAAATATCGATCTAACTCCACGAAGCACTTCTCAGCTCTTCCCCGTCAAATTTCATCAAATATTGGTCCACTCTTTCCCATCGAACTTCGTCAAATACCGACCCACTTTCTCACCAAACTTCCTCAAACACTCCTCCACGCTCCTCCATCGATGCGAACTCGTTGATCGGGCATTCCGGATCGAATAAATAATGGCGAACAACTGCACCGACATCGGCGATGGTACCAAGCACAGTTCACTGAACTGGATTTTCGTCGTGACTCATAAATACCTCGTCGCGACGGGATCAAACCTCGCGAATCCTCGATTCATTAACGTCGCGTCGTTATCTCGTGATCAGATAACATTGGCTAAATATAATATTTTGGCCGAGGTGCTCTCACGTTTCTTAACACGCGCCGATGCGTAATGTGCAGCCGTCCAAGGCGAGCATCGCCACTCTTGGGTCCCCGAAAATAAGCGTGGCCCTGAAGGATTCGCGTCTGGTGTCGTTCAACCTCGTTCAGCCAATGCATCCTCGTCGTCTAGAATTCGCAACGCGGATGTGACGTCTCTTCTCGTGCGCCTGTTCGCAGGTGAAGCCAACTTATTCCTCGGAGTCTCCTTTAGGATTGACAGAGAAAGAGCCGCCGCGATGCGTGTCGGTAATTGTACGAAAGTGGTCTAAGTCATACATTTTTTTTTTTCCTTTTTTATTAATTTAGTTCAAAATAATGTGGCGTGAAATAACTGATTACTTTTCACTTAGACCACTTCCGTAATTATAGGCACAATTACTGAATTGATATAAGTCGAGAATCCAGGAAATATATTGGGTCGTTCGAAAAGTCATTTCGTTTCTTTTTTTTTTTATTCATTTATTATTAATTTTTTATTATGTATTCATAAAAAATACAATTAGGTCCTCTATTGGGAGAAAACGAAATGATTTTCCGAACGACCTAATAATTTTATCGATTGTTCTGTGCTACATTTATTCATATCGCGATAAAACGAAGTAATTGTTGGAAAAGTTAATTTACAGTACGTTCGAAGTCCAAAAATTTTGATACTTTGTATACTTGCATAACCATTGGCATTAGTGTTTATCGACGAGTTCGTTTGATTGTAGATAGGCAATTTTTGGTTGAGTTAAGAAAAGGGGGAAGATTAGAGGAAAGTACATATAATTTCAATTTAAAATTTGTATCATAATCGTTAGAAGTTAAATTTATTACAACAAGAGCAATTTATTTATACTTGGCAGAAATGTATCATTAAGTTCGTAAGTTTGCGTATATTTTCGAAACAAAACAACAAGAACTGTGTCACGGACTGCGATTTACTTTTTGAATTGCTATTCGTGTAACAAAAGAATCGTGAATTTAAATACAGCTTTTAATTAAAATTATACGCTTAGTTTCGTATCTTTTAACGTGTTTTCACAGCTTTAATTCGGTTCTAAAAACTGTTTAAACAATAGATACTGCTATTGAATTTTATTATGAAACATACCTAATTTAGGCGTGACAGGAATAACGTTTCTTAAATTAAAAAAATATAATAACTTTCTAATTTAAGTGGTTAATTATCCTCTCTTAATTTCATCGTATTTTGACAAAGTCAAGTTCTGATTTTGAGAGATTTCGAAATAAGTTTTTCCTTGAAACATGATTCTTCGTGACACGAACTATAATTTTTCAAGCTCGCTATAAGAAACTATATTTGGACAGAGTTATTTTCATCGTCAAATTGTAAAGGTTGTTGACTTTGTTATATAAGTTAGTAACTTGAAGAACAAGTTGCCAGGTTTGACAACACAAACGTTCCTCTTGGCTCCAAGCATAGTTATGATATAACAACATTTAATTTCACGTGATATATAATCCTGCATATAACGCCTTCCTTCCTGTGTAACTTTTCTCTCCGGTATTCATTTTTCTTGCTTTTATTGAAAACGTAGAATACATAGTACTCGAAATGTAAGATCATACCAAGAAATTTGTTTTTACGGTGTTCACCTTTCTACTGAAAGCCAATTAAAATTGCAAATATTCAGGCTACTTTCCATCTATGATCTAGACGACTTATTATCGCTATTCGTTAATTAGAATTGCGTCCAATTATCACTTGACTATGAAGCAGCTCGTTCAGATAAAACGTGTGAGTATCCTACTCGATTGATTGATCGCACGAGTGTCTCATCTTGGCTTTGGTAGTGTCAACGAGGATCATCGTTGATCCATTATTAATAGAAAACTGCAAGGCAGTTATAGTTGCACGAAAAGTACATGTTGAGTACATTTCAAATGGAATTAGAACAATTAGTTATATCGTAAAAAGATTTATTTACATTCTTGCGAAATGTAAGCTAGCCAAACAGGAACATAAGCGAGACGAGATCATATGAATTCTACTTTGAATTCCGAAAGTTATATCGTTGAATAATTCAAATCCTGTTTTTGAAAAAATACTATTACAGAGGATAAAATAAAATAGACAGTCTATAAAATGGAGTATAATTACAACAGCTGCAGAAATATAAAAATATTCGGTAATTTTTATTGACATTCGTTTTACGTATCAGTTGCAAATAAATAAAAGAGATAAACTATTGTTGACAATAAATGTCGATCTTTATCAATGGAATCCTCGCCTTTTAATCTCCATTATCGTTGGTCAGATTATTATATCTCTTGCTTCTGCGTCTTCGCAGTTTGCTCGCAATTTGCTTCATCTCGACGCCTGTCTATTTCCCTTTCTTTCCCCATTTTCCTTTGTTGTTGTTTAATCGGACGCTTTTTCGGTCGATTAATGTAATTGTGGTTGCACGTGGCTTACCAGTTCGATGCAGTTTCGTTCGGATAGTGTCGTAAGAAATATTCCGACAGACAGCTTCAACGAACGACGATAAAATGTGACCTCACATGATTCCATAGTCCAGACAAACTTTTGTTCTTTGTGGCACGATCCACACTCTGGGGCAATGGTAGAGGTGTGAATGTGTACAAGAACGGATGCGTGTAGTTGCTTTCGATAAAATTCGATTAATGGATCCTCCGATAATAAATCGTTCCATTATGGTAATTCCGATGCAAGGGTAAAGACGACATATCGAGGTTTGTTCAGGAATTCAATAGAAACCGAAAGGATAACTATTTAACGATAATTATTTGTTTCGTCCATGTTGTAAATTATCTTTAAAAAATCTTAGAAACAATCGAGATATAAATACTGGACGGTTGTAGAAAAGAGATAATAGTTTTGTAGCTGTAATTTCATCGCAGATAGAAACATAAGGGAGGTTCGGTGTTTTCTTTTTTTCATAGAACGTACAATTTTTTATCGTTAAATTCGATAGGATAGGAAATTCGGATTTTAAAAATATCGAGGTACCCCAAAATTTCCTATTCCCGAGAAATTAAAAAAATTAGGTAATTAATGAATTAACGAAAAAGTTAGTACTCCGATTGTAAAACTAAATAACTGTAATTGTATTAGGATACGAAAATACGAAATGTCGGATTTTCTTTACATGTGAATGTTTGTCTCC
The DNA here is from genome assembly GCF_051020765.1 of Lasioglossum baleicum. Classification (NCBI taxonomy): domain Eukaryota; kingdom Metazoa; phylum Arthropoda; class Insecta; order Hymenoptera; family Halictidae; genus Lasioglossum; species Lasioglossum baleicum. The sequence continues at coordinate 23,572 of NW_027471450.1, forward strand.
CTGTTTCCGTTATGCTTTTGTTTTTGGCATAACTTCGTTGATAGTCGTATTGTCCATTACCAGAGTTACGTTTAAAAAAAAAAACATTTTCTGAAAATCCATTTCGTTATTTGTTTCGAAGATATGCAGTTTTATATATTCACTTAAAAATCCGACGTTTCATACGCACCAACCTAACACTATAATAATACTAAATAATTATAAACAATAATTAAGGAAAATGCTAGTACTCCGATCGTAAAGCTGAATAAACGAAATAATTAATTTTTCTGTTGCACAATCGCAAGTTTATACTCTGAACTTTAAAGCTTGTGTTCTATTTACCAAAAATTTTATTTATTAATTACCAACCTAACACTGTAATAATACTGAATAATTAAAAATAATAATTAACGAAAAAGCTAGTACTTCGATCATAAAGCTGAATAAACGAAATAATTAATTTCCCTGTTGTACAATCGCAAGTTTATACTCTGAACTTTGAAGCTCGTGTTCTATGTACCTAAAATTTTCCGTCGATTTACGTGCAATTAAATATTTCCTTCTCCGTGAAAAATACGAAAGCCACGTCTCTTTATCTGCTTCGGAACCAAAATGCACGCAGGTTTGTAAATACATTCTACCGAGAATACAGAAACGATAACGCGTGGCTGTCGCTGGATATCGGTTAATTAGCGAAAACCTTTAATTGCGGCGAACGGGTTGCGGCAATATTTCGATCTAATTGGCCGTGGTGGCGGGTCGAATGAATTTAATCGGCGAATCGGTGAAGTACTTTCGAGGCGATCCGTGAAAGGAGGGCGAAAACGATGTGTTCCTATCGGGATCTATCGGGCCCGTCCGTTTCGTGCGGCTCGTGAAACTCTCCAGCCAACCGAACGTCGCGACGCTCTCGCGCAGATGAGCCCGCGTGATCGCGACGTGTTCGTGAAATAATCGACCGGCTCACGTGATTCCTGCACGATCTCTCGGTTTCTTTCCTTTTGCAGCGATAGCTGAAACGTCGCACTTGCCGGGAATCCAATCGGACGAAAATCCTCGGCCGCGAATCGAGATATCGCTGCCTTCGCGTTTGTCAAAGATGTACATATTTGTCCGGGATTTGGGAAATCTACCGATTACGTATCATACGTCCACAAATTTAGTTATTATTATTATTATTTAGTTATTATTATTTAATTATTATTAATTATTATTAATTATTATTATTTAGTTATTATTATTATTATAGTAACATTTATATAACTGCATTATTATTCGTTGTTGGTAATTAGTTTAGTTTAGTTACTGGAAACTGGGCTAAGTCAAAATTAAAAAAGAAATGAGTTTATCAGTGATTTTACATCGTATTATTTTAAACTAGATTAACCCTTTGAGGACGAATAATATACGTGGATATATTTTTATTTTTTAGTGCGGAAAATAATATTAGCGTTGTTATCAATGTTGTACGTATCTTTTAATTCAGGAAATTTCCCTCGGTTCGTTATTTTTCATTGTTTTGTATATACTCGATGTATCGTTAACTT
>NW_027471451.1:0-25095 GCF_051020765.1 Lasioglossum baleicum
ATACGAAATTATACTCCAGTTCAAGCGGGTGATGTTCGTGGATGGTGCTGCCATCGGTAAGGCACTTCACTGTATAAGAATTGGTAACGTTCACAAACGGTTTCACGATCTACTTTAATTTTCAATCTGTGAATTAAGGTATCAGTTGCCAATATTCTTCAGCGGACTTACTCCCGGATTACCTGATTTGACTCTCGGAATCACAAGACATATGGAGCTATTGACTGATCGGATCAACTCTCAAAGAGGGTGCTACAGTTCTCCAACGGTATCGCCAACGGTTTAGTAATTCATGCATGAAGATAATGTACCCGTCACTGAAATGAATACTAATTTCTTTCTCTGAATACGAGGTTATACTCGCGATTCACTTGGTTACGTTTCCGGGGGGTAAGGTCTTCTGTAGAACGCTTTACTTTATTTGAATTGGTAATGTTCTACAACGGTTTGAGGGTCTGTATTAATATTCATACCGTGAAATTGCCAAATGTCAGTACTTTAAGGCGGGTATAGACGCAGATTAACTGGTTCGACTCTTTGTCGCGAAGTATATTTGAAGCTGTTAACTTAACCGTTCGACTCCTGAAGAAAGTGATAACGTCCTCGAAACGTTTCACGCAAGATGTTTCTATTCGTATATGTATGAAAGGTGCCCGTCATGAAAATGTGTACTAATATTTTCTCTGAACACGAACGTCAACTCTAGGTGTAGCGGGTTAGGTTCGCAGAAGGTAAGGCATTCGGAAGGAGATGGACTTTACACCAATTGGTTATGTTCACCGTGGGTTTGACGGTCCAAATTAATATATATGCCGCTGATTGATATGGGATATTGCCAATAGTATTCAGCGGACTTGCTCCCAGAGAACCTGGTTTGTCTCTCGGTTTCACGAGATAGGTGAAACAATTGACATAGCAGCGCGATTCTCTAAGGAGGTGGTAATATTCTGAAATGTTTTGACCCTCGATCTTCTAATTCATACATGTAATCAATGTGACCGTCTCTAAAATGTAAACTAATATGTTTCACCGAATACGAAATTATGTTCGCGAACCAGCGGGTTGGCTTCTTGGAAAGTTAGGCGTTCTGTAAGTAGAATGACTTTATACCAGTTGGTTCCGTTCTTCGACGGTTTGAAGGCCCGCTTTAATATTGAAACCGTGAATTAAGGTGTCAATTGCCAATTATGTACCGCGCATTTGGTACGGAATACTTGCTTTGACTGTTGAAATCTCAGGCTATGTAATGCTACTGACTTAGCTGTTCGACCCTCAAAGACGGTGGTAACGTTCTCCAATGATTTGACTCACGATTTTCCTATTCATACATGAAAATAAAGTGCCCGTCTCCTAAAATGTCTACTAATATGTTCCTGTGACCTCTAAGCTAGACAACCGCTACAGAGGGTTGGATTCTCGGTCGATAAGATATTGGGTAAAGAGAATGACTGTATAAAAATTGGTAATGTTTTCCGACGGTTTGAGTCTCATCCTTAATATTCATGTCGTGAATTATGTTGTTTATTGCCAATACTGTTCACCAAATTCACTTCCGGAACCCCTGGTTTGACCCTCGGAATCATTGGATAGGTGAAGCTATTGACTTATCCGTGCGAATCTCATAGAGGCTTGTAATGTTCTCAAAAGGTATGACGCTATACTTTAATATTCGTACCGTGAATTAAGGTTTCTATTGCGGATACTGTTCAGCGGATTTACCCCTGGAGTACTGGGGCTTGATTCTCGGAATCAAATCTATAGGTGAATCTATTGACTCAGCCGGTCGACACACGGAGAAGGTGGTAACGATCCCGAACGGTTTGACACCTGATCATCTAGTTCATAAATGAAATTAAGGTGCACGCGGCAAATGTATATACTCATTTGTATCTCTGATCACGAAGTTATGCTCTCGATGCAACACGTTAGGTTCACGGAAGGTATGGTCTGCGGTACACCTTTTGACATTACACCAATGTGTAACGTTCTACAAGGGACATATGGTGCACCTTAGTATTCAAACCGTGTGCTAAGGTGTCCGTTGCCAACAGAGTACAGTTTATTGACTCTCGGTAAGCCCGTTTTCCCTTCGGAATCACATGGCACGTAAAATTACTGACTTATCCGATCGAATCTCAAATCAGTCGGTAACGTTATCGAACAGTTTGACACGAAGATCATCTAATTCGTACTTTAAACTAATGGTCTTGTCGCTAAAACGTATACTAAGTCGTCCCACAGAACACGATGTTACGCTCTCGATACAGCGGGTTAATTTATCAGAGGGTAAGGTCTTCGGTAAAACGGTTGACTATATAGCATTTGGTAACGTTCTGAAACGGTACGACGCTCAGTTTTTGTGTTCAATCCGCGAATTAAGGTGTTTATTCCCAATACCGTTCAGCGGATTTACTCCGGAATACCTGCTTTTATTCACGGAATCGCCGGGTGGGTGAAGCTATCGACAAAGCCTTTCGACTCTCACAGCAGGTGGTAACATTCTCGAAGGAGATGACTCACGATTCTGATACCTATACATGAAAATGTGGCGTGTGACAGCTAAAATCTCTACTAATTTGATTCCGTAAAAATTAAGCAGGACAATCAGTACAGCTGGTTGGGCTGCTCGGAAGGTACGGCCATCGGTAAAAAGTTAGACTCCACACCAATATGTAATGTTGAACAACTGTGTGACTCTCCACTTTATAATCAATTCCGGGCTGTAGGGATTTCAATGCCTATACTGCGTAGCGGATTTACGTCCGGAATGCCTGGTGTGGCTCTCGGAATCAGAGGATAGGTGAAGATATTGTCTAAGCTGTTCGACTCGCGAAGAGGATTGTAACGTTCTCGGGCGGTTTTATTTTAGATTTTGATATTAAATCAAGAAAATGTTGTGCCCGTCTGCTAATATGTCTGCTAATTTGTTACCGTGAACATTAAATAAGACACTGGCTACAGCAGAATATGTTCTCGGAAGGGAGGATATTCGGTAAATATAATGACGCTATGACAATAGGTATCGTTCTACAACGGTTTTACTCTATACGCTAACATCTACAGCCGGAAATAGGGTGTCTAACGTCAGCGCTGTACGGCGGATTTACTTCTGTTGTACCTGATTGGTCTTTCGGTATCACACGAAAGGCGAAGCTATAGACTTAACCGTTCGAAACTCAAACAGGGTGGTAGCGTTCTCGAATGGCTTGAACGTCGATTTTCGGATTCCCACATGAAATTAATGATCCCGTCCCTAAAATGTAAACTAATTTGCTCCTCTGACCACGAAGTTATGCACTCGACACTGCGGGTTAGTTTCTCGGAAGATGCAGCCTTTGTTGAGATGTTAGACTCTATAACAATAGGAAACGATGTACAGTTGTGCGACTCTCTACTTTAATATTCAAACCGTGAATTAATGTGTCTGATGCCAATAATCGTCAGCGGACGTAGTCCCGGGTTCCTTATTCAGCTCTCGGAGTCGCACGATATGTGCATCTATTGACTCAGTCACCCGACGCACAAAGATGGTTGGAAAGTTCCCCAACAGTTTGACACTCGATCTTCTAATTCATACATGAAATTATGGAGCTCATCACTAATGTGTATGCTAATTTTATTCGGTGGGCACGAGGTTATACACTCAATGGAAAGGGATAGGCTTTCGGAAAGCAAGCAATTCTGTAACAAGTTTGACTGTACTACCAATAGGTAACGATCTATTGCGTCATGACTCCATACTTTAGTGTCTATACCTTGACGTAGGGTGTCTGGAGCTAATATTCTACTGCGGATTTACTCCAGTTATGCCTGGTTCGACTCTCGGAATCAATGGATAGGTGAAGCTATTGAATTTGCAGTTCCACTCCCAGAGATGGTTGGAACGGTCTCGAACGAATTGACAGTCGATCTGCTAAATCATATATGAAAATAAGGTGTACGTCTGCTAAAGTGACGATTAATTTGATTCCGAGTATACTAAGCATGACAATGGCAAAAGCGTGTAAGATTTTTAGAAGGTAATGCCCTCGGTAAATAGTTTGACTCTAAACCAATATGTATCTTGCAACGGATTGAATTGGTACTATGTTATTTAAACCGTGAGTTAAGGTGTCTATTTCTAATACTGTATAATGGATTTTCTTCCTGATTAACTGGTTTCGCCGTCGGAATCACATGGAATGTGAAGCTATTGACTAAGCCGTTCGTCTACCAAAGATGGTGTAACATTCTCGAACGGCTTTACACTGGATCTTTATATTCGTATACGAAAATATGATGCCCGTCACTCCAATGTTTACTAATTTGATCCACTGCATACGAAATTATACTCCAGTTCAAGCGGGTGATGTTCGTGGATGGTGCTGCCATCGGTAAGGCACTTCACTGTATAAGAATTGGTAACGTTCACAAACGGTTTCACGATCTACTTTAATTTTCAATCTGTGAATTAAGGTATCAGTTGCCAATATTCTTCAGCGGACTTACTCCCGGATTACCTGATTTGACTCTCGGAATCACAAGACATATGGAGCTATTGACTGATCGGATCAACTCTCAAAGAGGGTGCTACAGTTCTCCAACGGTATCGCCAACGGTTTAGTAATTCATGCATGAAGATAATGTAACCGTCACTGAAATGAATACTAATTTCTTTCTCTGAATACGAGGTTATACTCGCGATTCACTTGGTTACGTTTCCGGGGGGTAAGGTCTTCTGTAGAACGCTTTACTTTATTTGAATTGGTAATGTTCTACAACGGTTTGAGGGTCTGTATTAATATTCATACCGTGAAATTGCCAAATGTCAGTACTTTAAGGCGGGTATAGACGCAGATTAACTGGTTCGACTCTTTGTCGCGAAGTATATTTGAAGCTGTTAACTTAACCGTTCGACTCCTGAAGAAAGTGATAACGTCCTCGAAACGTTTCACGCAAGATGTTTCTATTCGTATATGTATGAAAGGTGCCCGTCATGAAAATGTGTACTAATATTTTCTCTGAACACGAACGTCAACTCTAGGTGTAGCGGGTTAGGTTCGCAGAAGGTAAGGCATTCGGAAGGAGATGGACTTTACACCAATTGGTTATGTTCACCGTGGGTTTGACGGTCCAAATTAATATATATGCCGCTGATTGATATGGGATATTGCCAATAGTATTCAGCGGACTTGCTCCCAGAGAACCTGGTTTGTCTCTCGGTTTCACGAGATAGGTGAAACAATTGACATAGCAGCGCGATTCTCTAAGGAGGTGGTAATATTCTGAAATGTTTTGACCCTCGATCTTCTAATTCATACATGTAATCAATGTGACCGTCTCTAAAATGTAAACTAATATGTTTCACCGAATACGAAATTATGTTCGCGAACCAGCGGGTTAGCTTCTTGGAAAGTTAGGCGTTCTGTAAGTAGAATGACTTTATACCAGTTGGTTCCGTTCTTCGACGGTTTGAAGGCCCGCTTTAATATTGAAACCGTGAATTAAGTTGTCAATTGCCAATTATGTACCGCGCATTTGGTACGAAATACTTGCTTTGACTGTTGAAATCTCAGGCTATGTAATGCTACTGACTTAGCTGTTCGACCCTCAAAGACGGTGGTAACGTTCTCCAATGATTTGACTCACGATTTTCCTATTCATACATGAAAATAAAGTGCCCGTCTCCTAAAATGTCTACTAATATGTTCCTGTGACCTCTAAGCTAGACAACCGCTACAGAGGGTTGGATTCCCGGTCGATAAGATATTGGGTAAAGAGAATGACTGTATAAAAATTGGTAATGTTTTCCGACGGTTTGAGTCTCATCCTTAATATTCATGTCGTGAATTATGTTGTTTATTGCCAATACTGTTCACCAAATTCACTTCCGGAACCCCTGGTTTGACCCTCGGAATCATTGGATAGGTGAAGCTATTGACTTATCCGTGCGAATCTCATAGAGGCTTGTAATGTTCTCAAAAGGTATGACGCTATACTTTAATATTCAAACCGAGAACTAAGGCCACTATTGCCGATATAGTTAAGCCCGTTTTCTCCTCGAATACCTGGTTTGACGCTCGGAATCGCAGAATGTGTGAAGTTATTGCCAAAGCAGTTCCACTCACACAGAACGCGGGACCGTTCTCGAACGCCTTGACTGTCGTTTATTCTATCCATACATGTGAATAAGCTGTTTGTCTGCTAAAATGACTACTCATTTGGTTCCGTGAAAACTATGTTAGACACACGCTGCAGCGGGATAGATTCGCGGAAGGTATCGTATTCGTTAAAATGGAATGCTTTGTTTTACCTAATAATGTTGTCCGGCCGTTTGATTTCATGTAGGAATTAAACGATCGAGTGCCAAATCTTTCGAAAACAATACCACATTCCTTAAAGTCGAACGCCTAAGACAGTAGCTTCACCAATCCTGTGATTCCGCGAGTCAAGCTAGGTATTCCGGGAGTAAATACGCTGTAGAGTATTGGCAATAGATACCTTAACTTACGATTTGAATATTAAAGCAGACCGTCAAACCGATGTTGAACGTTACACATTGGTATAGAGTAAAACACTTTACAGGCAGCCATACCTTCGGAGATGCTAACCCACCATTTCGAGAGTATATCTTCGTGATCGGAGAACGAAATTCGTATTCATTTTAGTAATGGGGACAATTACTTCATGAATGAGTCAGAAGATCGAGGGTCAATCTGCTCGATAACATTGCCGCCTTCTGTGAGAGACGAACGGCTAAGTCAAGAGCTTCACCTACCCTGAGAATCCGAAATTCAAACCACGTATTCTGGTAGAAAATCGGCAGAATAGTCTTGGCAATGGACACCATAATTCACTGGTCGAATATTAAATATAGAACATCAAACCGTTTGAGAACGTTACAAATTTCTATAAAATCAAAAGTTTTATAGAAAACTCTACCCTGCAAGAACATAACCCGATGTATGGTAGAGCATTACTTCGTACTCAGGGATACAAATTACTATACATTGCAGTGAATGGCACTTTAAATTCATGTATGAATGAGAAGACCGGGTGTGAAACCGCTCGAGAACGTTGCCAACTTGTGTGAGCTACGAACGGCTGTCAAAGGCTTCACACATCCTGTGATTCCGAGAACGAGGTATTGCGGGAGTAAATCCGCTAAGCAATATTGGCAGTAGGAACCTTAATTCACGGATTGTATGTTAAAGTAGAGCGTGAAAGAGTTATGCAGCTTTACGAATTCATATAAGGTCAAACTCTTTACCGATGGCCTTATCTTTGGAGAAGCAAACTCGGCGTTTCGAGAGTATAACTTGGAGATCAGAGAAAGAAATTAGTTTTCATTTCAGACACCGTCACCTCAACTTCATGTACGAATTAGATGATCGAGAGTCAAACCGCTCTAGAACGTTGCCACCTGCTGTGAGAGACGAACGGTTAAGTTAGTAGCTTCATCTCTCCTGTAGTTCGGAGAGCCAAACCTGGTAATCCAGGTGTAAATCTGCGTAATAGTATTGGCAGCAGACACCTTAATTTACGCTATGAATATTAAGGAAGATAGTCAAACCCACATTGGAAATGACAGGTTGATACAAAGGCATTCTTTTTACAAGCTACCTTACCTTCCGAGTACGAAACCGGCTTCTGGGCGTGTGTTTCATTGTGTTCAGTGAAACGAATTAGTATTCATATTAGTGCCGGGACCCTTAATTTTATGCATGAAAGAGATGGTCGCGAGGCAAACCGTTCCAAAACGTTACTACCTTCCTTGAGAATCGCACATGTATTACAATAGCTTCACCAGTCCTGCGAATCCGAGAGAAATACGTGGTCGCTCAGAAGTACATCCGCTGAAAAGTATTGGCAATGGATACCTTAGTTCACAGTTTTTATATCAAAGTATAGCGTCAAGGCGTTTGCGAACCTAACAAATTGGTAGATCGCTGATACTCCGTACCGGACACTTTACCTTCCGAGAGCATAACATCGTGGGTTTAACTTCGTGTCCACAGAAACAAATTACTGATTATTCTAGTGATGGGCACCTTCATTTCATGCATAAATAAGTAGATCCAGTGTCAAACCGTTAGAGAACTTTATCACCCATTTTGAAGATCGCACATGCATGTCAAAAGCTGCAGCTATTCTGTGATTCCGAGAGGCAAATCAGGTATTCCATGATATAATTCGATCAACAGTATTAGCAATAAACATCTCAAGTCACTGTATGAATATTACAGTACAAAATCAAGCCGCTGAAGAAAGTTTCATGTTTATATAACGTCATACTCCTCAGCAGATACCTCACTTTCTGAGAACATAACCCTCTGTATTGTGGGTATAACTTCGATATGGGGGGAACAAATTGGCAGACGCTTTAGCAGACAGAAACCTTAACCCCATGTATGAATTAGAAGATCGGGCATCAAACTGTTCGAGATCGTTACCACCTTCTTTGAGAGTCGAACAGCTGAGTCAATAGCTACACCTGTTCTGTGATTCCGAGAGTCAAGGCACGTATTCCAGCATTAAATCATGTGATCAGCTTTGGCAATTAATGTGCTTAATCGAACAATATAAATATTACGGTAGACAGTCAAACCGCCGGTGAGCATTTCCAATTTGTATATGATCAATCTTCTTATGGAAGGCCTTACTGTCCGAGAACCTGACCCCTTGTATCGAGAGCCTTACTTCGTATTTCGAGAAGCAAATTAGTTTTCATTTTAGTGACAGGCAACCTAATTTCGTGCATGAATACGAAGAGCGATTGTCAAACGGTGCGAGAATGTTACCAACATATCTAAGTGTCGAACAGGTAAATCAGAAGCATCACGTATCCTGTTATTCCGATAGTGAAACCAAGAACTCCGGGTGTCTATCAGCGGCACAGAGTTGGTAATTGACACCTTAGTTCACGGTTCGAATAATACAGTAGGGCGTAAGACCGTTGTAGAAATATACCCATTCGTATAGAATCAAACTCTTTACCGAAGGCCTTACCTCCCGAGAAGTGCAACCCGCCGTAGGCAGAGCCTTACATTTTGTCCACGGAAGCAAATTGGTAGTCATTATGGCAGAAAAACACCTCATCGTGATGTACGACCGAAATTATCGGGAGTCAAACCGATCGTGAACGATCCCATCTTCTTTGGGAGCTGAGCGGCCAAGTCAATAGCTTCACATATCATGCTACTCCGATAGGCAAACCAGGTATGCCGGGAGTCAATCGGCTGTACAATACTGGTACTGGGCACCTTTACTCGCGGTTTTAATATCAGTGTAGAGCGTGAAACCGTTTGAGAACGTTACAAGATGCTATAAAGGCAAACGTGTTAACGAAGACCTTACCCTCCGAAAAACTAACCCGCTGGATCGAGAGTATAACTTCGCGTTCTGAGAACAACATAAGTATTCTTTTCAGTGTCGGGCACCGCATCTTCGTGTTTGAATTAGAAGTTCGATGGTCATACCGTTCGAGAACGTTCCCACCTATTTTGAGAATCGCATTGCCAAGGCCATAGCTACACCGACCCTGATATTCCGATAGACCAACTTGGTATGCCCCCAGTAAATGCGCTGCCCAGTATTGGCAATAGTCTCCTTAATTCTCGGTTTTAATATTAACGTTGGGCGACCATCGGTTTGAGAAAGCTAGCAAACGGTATAAAGTAAAACGTTTTACTGAAGGCCTTACGCTCCGAAAGCATAACCCGCTACATCCGATGTATAAAGACGTACTCAGAGACGCAAATTCACTTTAGGGACTGGCACTTTAATGTCATGTATGAATTCGAATATCGAGGGCGAAACCCTATGAGAGCATTGCCCCCTTCTTTGGGTATCGAATGGCTAAGTCAATAGCTTCACATATTTCACGATTCCGCGAGCCGAATGTGTCACGTCGGGAGTAAATCCGATGAACGGTATTGGTACAGACACCTTAATTCACGGTGTGAATATTAAAATCGAGCGTCAAACCGTTTGATACCGTTACCAATTGTTATACAGTCAAACGCTTTACCGACGTCCATTCCCTCCGATAATCTAGCACGCTGTCACGAAAGTATAATTTCATGTTCAGGGAATGAAACTTTTCATGAATTTCAGTGCCGGGCACCTTAACTTCATATATCAATTAGAAGATCGGAAACCAAACCGTTCTTTATCGTTACCAACTTCTTTAAGAGTCGAATTGCTAAGTCAATGGCGTCACCTATCCTGTGGCTCGGAGAGTCAAACCAGGTAATCCGGGAGTAAACCCGCTGAACAGTATTGGCAAGAGAGACCTTATTTCACGGTATGAATATTTTGTAGAGAATCTAACCGTCGTGGAATATTACCAATTCGTATAGAGTCAACTTTTTACGAGAGGCATTACCTTCAGAGAACCAAACCCGCTGTAGGGACTGTCTTGTTACTGTTCACGCCATAACAAATCAGGAAGACACATTGGCAGAAGGAAAACCTATTTTCATGTTGGAGTAACAAAGTCGAGAGGCAAGCAGTTGGAGAACGACACGACCATTCTTGAGAGTCGCACAGCTCAGCCAGTGGCTTCACCTATTCTATGATACCAAGATAAAAACCAGGTATTCCGGGATTAAATCCGCAGTGCAGTATTAGCAATCGACACCTCAATTCAAGGTATGAATATTAAGGTCCAGAGTCTAAACGTTGAAGAACGTTACCCATTGAAATACAGTCAAACGGTTACCGAAGACATTACACACCGAAAAACTTACCTGCTGTATCGAGAGCATATCTTCGTGTTAAGGGAAGGAAATTAGTATTCATTTCAGTGACGGGCACCGTAACTTCATATATGAATTAATAGAACGCAGGTCAAACTGTTTGAGAAAGTTACCTGCGTCTGTGAAAGACGGATCGGCTAAGGCAATAGCTTCTCCTACCTTGTGATTCCGATAACCAAGCTAGATATTACGGGAGCTAATAAGCTGTGCACTATTGGTAATGGACACCTTATTTCACGGCTTCAAAATTACAGTATATCGTAAGACCGTTTGAGAACGCTACCTATTTGTATGAAGACAAACCATTTACCGTAGACCTTATCCTCCCAAACCATAACCCGCTATATCGAGAACATAATTTCGTTTCCATTGAAACATATTAGTATATATTTTAGAGACGAAACCCGTAATTTCATCTGCGAATAGGAAGGTCGAATGTCAAACCGATCGAGAACGGTAACAATATCCTTCGGAGTAGGACGGCTAAGTCTTTCGCATTACCTCCCGTGTAGTATCGAGCGTCAAGCCTGTAATTCCAGGAGTAAATCGGCTGAACAGTATTCGCAAAAGACAGCTTAATTCTCGGTATGAATATTAATGCAGGCCGTCAATCCCTTTGAGAGCGTTACCAATTAGTATATTGTCAAACACTTTACCGATGGCCTTACCCATGGAGAAGCAATCTCGCCGTATCGAGAGTATATGCTCGTATTCAGAAAAGTATGATTTTACATACTTTAGTGCCGGCACCGTAATGTCTTATACCAGTTAGAAGATGTTGTGTCGAACCATTTGGGAACGTTACCGCCACCTTTGAGACTTAAACGACTGAGTCAATGTCTTCATCTTTTCTTGTGATTCCGATAGTCAAATCTGGTATTACAGGAGTAAATCAGCTGAACAGTATCGGCAATAGGCAGCTTAGTTCCCAGTATGGATTTTAATGAAGAGAGTCAAACCGTTTGAGAACGTTACTCGTTGGTATACCGTCTTACACTTTATCCCATAGCTTACCATAAGAGAACATAAGCCGCTGTATCGTGGGTATAACTTCGTGTTCAAAGGAGCATGTTAGTATACATTTTAGTGTCGGGCACCTTAATATCATGTGTGAATTCGATGCTCGAGGGTCAAACTTTTAGAGAACGATGTCCCCATATTTGGGAGTGAATTGGCTAAGGCCATAGCTTTATGTATCTTATGATACCGAGAAACAAACGGTGTATTCCAGGAGTAAATTCGCTGAAGAGTATTGGAATTAGACACCATATTTCACTGAATACATATTAAAGCACAGAGCCTACCCGATTGAGATCGTTACCAATTGGAACAAAGTCAAACGTTCTATTGCATCCCTTACCCTCCGATGCCTCTCGCATTATATCGGGAGTAAAGCTTGGAGTTCAGAGGAAGAAGTTTGTATTCATTTTAGTGACGGACACCTTATCTTCATGTATGAATTAGAAAATGGATGTGACAAACCGTTCGAGAACGTTACAATCTTCTTTCAGAGATGATCGGCCAAGTCGATTGCTTCACCTATTCCAAGATTCCCAGAATCAAATGAGGTGTTCCGGGATTAATTCCACTGAACAGTTATGCAATAGACAATTTAATTCGCGGTAGGATTATTAAAGTAAGGAGTGAGCACCGTCGGAGGAAATTACTTATTCGAATAAAATATTCTTGCCGAATACCTTACCTTAAGAGATCCTAACCCGCTGTAGCCAGTGTCTTACTTACTGTTCACTGGATAAAAGCAGTAAACATTATAGTAGAAACACACCTTATTTTCATGTATGAAAAGAATTATCGAGAGTCAAACCTTTAGAGTATGATCTCATCTTCTTTTAGAGTCACACGGTCAATTCAATAGCTTCACCTGTCCTGCTATTTCGATAGGCAAACTAGGTATGCCGAGAGTCAATCCGCTGTACACTATTGCTAATGGACACCGTAATTCGCGGAATGAATATTAAGGTAGAGTGTCAAACTGTTTGAGTGCGTTACCAATTGGTATAAAGTCAAACGTGATGCCGAAGACCTTTCTCTCGGAAATTCTATCCCGCTGCATCGAGAGTATATCTTCGGAATCTGAGAAACACATTATTATACATTTTAGTGGCGGGAACCTTAATTTCGTTATGAGTAAGGAGGTCGAGTATCAAACCGATCGGGAAAGTTACCACCTTCTGTGAGAAACGAATGGCTAAGTAAATAGATTCACACATCTTGTGATTCCGGAAAATAAGTCAGATGTTCCGGGAGTAAATCCGCTGTACAGTATTGGCACCATACACCGTATTTCATGGTATAAATATCATCCTCCAGAATCACACGGTTGTGGAACGATACGAATTGGTAGAATCAAACTTCTTACCGGAAACCTAACCTTCCGAGAAGCTAACCCGCCGTATGGTGAATATCACTTCCTGATCGGACATGCCAATTATAATCCATTTCAGTGGCGGGAACCATAATTTCATATATAAATCAGAAGGTCGAGCGTCAAACGTTTCGGGAACTTTGCCACCTCCTATTAGACACCAACCGCTACGCCAATGGCATCACCAATCCTGTGGTTGATAGAGTCAAACCAGGTATTGCTGAACTAAGGCCGCTGAGCAGTATTGGCAAAAGGCACCTTATTTCACGGTATGAATATGAAGGTAGAGCGTCCAACGCTTACAGAGCTTTATCTTTTAATTTAGAGTCAACCTTTTTACCGTGGGCCATACCGTTCGAGAAGCCCAAACCGCTGCAGCAAGTATCTTGCTCAATGTTCAAGGTAGCAAATTAGTAACATTTACTCCGGGAATACATGGTTTGACTCTTAGAACTCTTTAAAAACTCTTTAAATTTGACCCTCGATGTCATAAGTAATACATGAAATTATGGTGCCTGTCACTAAAATTCATACTAACTTGCTTCTCTGAACACGAAGCCACACCCTCTGTAGAGCTGGTTAGCTTCTAGGATGGTAAAGCCATCGGTAAAATGTTTGGCTCTATACAAATAGGTAAAGCTCTACAACGGTTTGATGATCTACATTATTATTCATACCGTGGAATAAGCTGTCTATTGCCAATACTGTTCAGCGGATTGAACCAGGAATACCTGGTTTGGCTCTCCGAATCCCTGAATAGGTGATGGTATTGACATAATCGTTCGACTCTGACAGAAGGGCGCAACGTTTGCGAGCGGTTTGATACTCGATATTCAAATTCATACTTGTAATTAAGGATCATGTTACCAAAATGTATACTTATCAGCTTCACTGAACACGAAGTAATACCCTCGATATATGGGGTCAGCTTGTCGGAAGGTAAGGCCTTCGGTAGAAAGATTGGCTTTATAGGAATAGGTTATATTGTACTACAGTGTGACGGTCTCCTTTAATATTCATACCGTGAAGTAAGGCGTTTATTACAAATACTGTACCGGGCATTTACTCCCGGAGTACCTGGTTTGACTCTTGCAATCACACGATAGGTGAAGCTATTGACTTAGCCGTTCGACTCTCAAGGAATGTGGCAACATTCTCGAAAGTATTTACTCATGATTTTTCTATCCATGTATGTAAATAAGGTTTCCTGCTCTGAAATGTGTACAAGTTTGCTTTTCTCAGCCCGCTGTTATAATCTCCATACAGTGGGTTATGTTTACGGAAGGTAATGTATACCGTATTGAGTACGACCTTGTACCAATTGGTAACGTTCATCCAGCGGTTTGACTCTGTACTTTAATACTCATACGGTGAGTTCAGGTGCCTAATGCCAATAGTTTACAGCGCATTTACTCCCAGAGTACCTGATTTTACTCTCGGAATCATAGGATAGGTGAAGCTAATAACTAAGGCGATCGATTCTCAACTACGGTTGTAACGATCACGAACGGTTTTACCCTCGATCTTCCAATTAATACACGAAATTAAGGTGACCCTCACTAAATTGTATACTAATTTGTTTCCCTGAAAACGATGTTATACTCTCAATACTGCGGGATAGGCTTTCGGTGGATGAGGCCGTCAATAAGGCGTTTGACTATATATCAATTGGTAACGTTATCAAAATTTTTAACCCCCTACATTAAATTCAAACCGTGAATTAAATTCTCTGCTGCCAGTAATGTACAGTGTATTTAATCCCGTCATAACTGCTTTCACTCTTGCACACATACCATAGACTAAGCTATTAACTTAGATGTTCGGCGCTCAAAGAAGGTGGTAACGACTCGTTTGAACGTCGATCATCTAATTCATACATGAACATAAGGTGCTCGCCGCAGAAATGAATGCTAATTTTTTTTCTGTGAACAGGAACTTATACTTTCAATGATGCCGGTGAGTTTCACGGAAGGTAAGCCCTTGGGCATGACGTTTTATATTATACCAATTGGTAACGCTCTCAAATGGGGTCACGCTATACTGTAATATTCAAACCGTTTTTTAAGACGTCTATTGCCATATCTCATCAGTGGACTTACACCCAAAATACCTGGTTTGACTGTCGGAATCACAGGATAGTTGAAGCTATTGACTTAGCCCTTCGAATCTGAAAGGGGGTGGTAATGTTCCCGAACTGCTTTACCCTCGAAATTCTAATTCGTAAAGGAATTTAAGGTGGCCGTCACTATAATGGATACTAGTTCGTCCCACAGAGCAACATGATATACAAAGAGTATGATCTTCGGAGGATTAGACCTTAATTACTACGTTTGACTTCAAAACAATTAGTAACGCACTCAGACAGTTTGACGCTGTACTTTAATATTCAAACGGTAAATTGTCGTGTCTATTGCTAACACTGGTCAGCGGATTTACGCCCGGAATACCTGGTTTCACCCACGGAATCTCAGGATAGGTGAATCTATCACTTATCCGTTTTTCTGTGAAGAAGATGGTCACTTCATCGAGTGGCTTGTCCCTCGATCTTCATGTTGATAATGAAATTAACGTGCGCGCCAGAAAAATGTTTACTAATTTGGTCCTCTGAACACGAAGTAATAACCTCGACACAGCGGCATAGGTTTTCGGCATGTAGGGACTTAGGTAAAACGTTTGACTTTATTACAGTAGGTAACGTTCTTGAACGGTTTAACGCTCCACTGTAATCTTCATACCGTGATTGAACGTGTCCATTCGTAATACTGCAATGTAGATTAACTTCCGGCATATTTGGCCTGACTCTCGGAACTGCATGACCGTTGTATCAATAGACTTAGCCGCTCGACTATCAAACAAGGTGGTAACGTTCTCGGACAGATTGGCCTTCCATCTCCCAATTCATACATGAAATAAAGGGACCCGTCATTCAGATGTAAACTAATTTTCACCTCGATACCTGAAGTTATACGTTCCATACGGCGGGTAGGCTTCGCGGAAGATACCGCTTTCAGTAAAACTTTTGACTCTTTAGCAATTAGTAACGTCCTCACACGGTGTGCCGCTTTGTATTAATATTCACACCGCGAATTATTGTGTCTACAGGCACAACTCTTCAGCGGTTTTACTCCAGCAATACCTGGTTTGGTTCTATGAATTACAAGATAGATGAAGCTATAGAGTTAGCCGTTCGGCTCACACATAAAGTGGCAACGTCCTTGATCGTTTTGACCCTCAGTCTTCTAATTCATACATTAAATTATGGTACCGTCACTAAAATGAATAATAATTCGTCCCGCTGAATGTCATGTTATACTATCGATACAGCGAGTAAGTTCCTCGGAGGGTAAGATCTACATTAAAACGTTTGACTTTATTCCAATTGGTAAAGCTCTCAAATGATTTGACGTACTACTTCAATATTCAAACCGTGAATTAAGGTGTCTAATGCCAATACTGATCAGCTGATTATCTCTCGGTATGCCTGGCTTGAGATCCGGAATCCCAGGATAAGTGAGGCTATTGACTTAGTTGTGCGTCTATAAAAGACGGTCGTATTGTTCTGCATCGGTTTGACACTCTATCTTCGAATTCATACAGGAACCAATGATAACTATCGCTAAAATGTATACTAATGTCTTTCTCTGATCACGAAGTTATGCTCATGATACAGCGGGTTAGCTTCACGGATGGTTAGGTATACGGTAAGAAACAAGGCAATATAAAAATGGCTATTGTTCTCCGACGGTTTGACTCAATGCTTGAACGTGCATGACGCGAATTAAACTGTCTAATACAAAAAATAATCAGCGGATTTCTCTCGGAATACCTTGTTTGCATCTCGGAATCACTGCCTAGGATATGGTATTGAAATAGCCGATCGGCAGACACAGACGGTGGTTACGTCCTCGAATAGTTTTACCCTCGAGCTTCTAATTTATACGTGAAATTAAGGTGCGCGCACTGAAATGAATAATAATTTGCTTCTCTGAACGCGACGTCGCGCTATGGATACTGATTATTATCTTTTCGGATGGTAAGTCCTTCGGCAAAATGTTTGACTTTATACCAATAAGTATCGTTCAACACCGATTTGAAACTGCACTTTAGTATTTATACTGTGAAATAGGGTATCTAATGCCTATACTATACAGCGGATTTACTTCTGAAACATCAGGCCTCACTCTCGGAATCACAGGATAGGTGAAGCTACTGAAGTAGCCCTTCGTCTCTCACAGAAGGTGGTAACGTTCTCGAACGGTTTGTCCCTCGATATTTCTACTGTTACATGAAATTATAGTGCCCATCTTCTGAAATGTCTAATAATTTGTTTCTGTCAGCACTGAGCAAGACACTCGCTGCATCGTGTTCGGTTCCAGGAAGGTAAGGGATTCGACAAAAGGATTACTTTATACCAAATCTTAATGTTCTTCAGCGGATCGACTATCAACTTTAATATTCATGCCGTGAATTAAGGTGTCCATTGTCATACTGTTCAGTGGATTTAATCCCTCAATACCTGCTTTGACTCTGGGTAACACAGGATATATGACGCTATTAACTTAGCTGAGCGACTTTCAAAGATGCTTGTAACGTTCTGGGACAGTTTGCCTCTCGATCTACTAATTCGTACATGAAATTAAGGTTCCCGTTACTAAAAGGTACACAAATTTGTTTCTCTGGACACGAAGTTACACTCTTGATTGAGTGTGTTCGGTTCTCGAAGGGTGGGGTCTTCGGTAAAGTCTTATACACCATACCAATAAGTATTATTCTACAGCAGTTGGACTCTGTACGTCAATATGCATATCCTGAACTAGGGTGTCTATTGCCAATAGTGTGCAGCGGCTTAACTCACGAAATACCTTGTATGGCTCTCGGTATCACAGGAGAGGTGTAGCTATTGATACAGCCATTCGAATTTATGAGTAGGTGGTAACATTATCGAGCGGTTTGACCCACGATCTTGAAATTCATACATGAAATTGACATGCCCGTCAATAAAATGTACAGTAATTTTCATTTCTGATCCCGCTGTCGTACTCTCGATACAGCGGTATACGATCTAGTAAAGTAAGGGCTTAAGTAGAAAGTTTGACTATATAGCAAACGGCAACGCTTTACAACGTTTTGACTCTGTACTTTAATATCTGTAGCCTGAAATAGGGCATCTAATGCCAACACTGTACGGCGGATTTGCTTCCGTTATACCAGGTTTGGTTCTCGTAATCACAGGAGAGGTGAAGCTATTGGCTTACCCGTTCGAGTCTCAACCAAGGTGGTAACGTTCTCGAACGATGTCGCCCTCGATTTTGATATTTATTAATGAAACTGTCGTCTCCCCCTGCTAGTATGTCGACTAATGTGTTTCCGTGAACAGCAAGCATGACACTGGCTACAGCGAGTTAGGTTCAAGGGAGGGCATGTTTTCGGTAATAATAATGAAAGAATATTAAATATAGAGCGTTAGACCTTGTGAGGACGTTACCATTTGCTATAAGGTCAAAAGTTTCACCGAAGACCATACCCTCCGAAAAACTAACCGGTTGTATCGAGAGTATAACTTCGTGTTCAGAGAAAGAAATTAGTATTCATTTCAATGACGGGCACATTAGATTCATGTACAACATAGAAGATCGGGGGTCAAACGTATCGAAATCGTTGCCACCTTCTGTGAGAGACGAATGGCTACGCCAATAGTTTCACCTGTTGATGTGATTCCTAGAGTCAAGCCATGTAATCCAGGAGTAAATCCGCTAAACAGTACCGGCAATAGACCGCTTGTCTCACAGTTTGAATATTAAAGTGGAGACTCAATCCGATGGAGAACATATACACAATTTGTAGAATGTCATACATTTTACCGAATACCTTATCTTCCTATATCCTATCCCGCATTATCGAATATCATGCTTGGTGCCCACCGATACAAATTAATAGACATTTGGCAGCCGCACTGTTTTTTTTTCATGTATGAATAGAAAAATGGACATTCAAACAGTTGGAGAGCAGTCCCAGCTTCTTTAAGTATCGATCAGCTATGTCACTAGTTCCGCCCGTCCTGCTTTTCCGATAGTCAAACCAGGTATTCCAGGAGACATTCCGCCGTACAGTACTGATAATGGACACCTTAATTCACGGTTTGAATGTTAAAGGGCAGAGTCTAACCCTTGCAGAGCGTTACTTATTCGTATAATGCCAAAAGTCTTACTGAAGGCCTAACACTCCGACAACCTAACCCTCTGTATCGGATGGATAACTTCATGTCCAGCGATACTAAATTACTATTCATTGTAGTATCGGACACCTTAATTTATGTATGCATGAGAAGATCGAGAGGCAAGCCGTTCGAGAGCAGTCCCACCTTCTTCAATTATCGAACGGCTAAGCTTCACCCATCTTCCGATTCCCAAAGTCAAAGCAGGTATTCCGGGAGTAAATCAGCGTGACAGTATTGGCATTAGACACCCCAATCTCCGTTTGAATATTACAGTAGATCGTCAAACCGTTTGAGAGCGTTACCATCGGTATACAGTCGATCGTTTTACTGAAGACGTTACACTTCGAATGCCAAATCCGCTATATCGTGGGTACGACATCGTGATCACTGGAACAAGTTACGAATCATTTTAGTGACGGGCACCTTAATTTCATGAATGAATTCGGTAGTCGAGTGTCAAACAGATCGAGAGCGTTACCACACTCTTTGAGGGTCGAACGGATAAGTCAATAGCTCCACCTATGCTGTGATTCCATGAGTCAAACCAAGTATTCCTGCAGTGAATGCGCCGAACATTATTGGAAAATGACACCTTTATTCATGGATTGAATATTACAGCAGACACTCAAACCGGAGTAGATAGTTAGCAATTGCTATAAAGACAAAAGTTTCACCGAAGACCTTATCCCCTGAAGAACTAACCGGCTGAATCGAGAGGTTAACTTCGTCTTCAGAGAGGGAAGTTAGTCTCCATTTCAGACACGGGCACTGTAACTCCAAGTACGAATTAGGAGATCGACGGTCAAACCGTTCGAGAGTGATCCCACCTTCTTTGCGAGTCGAATGGCTAAGCGAATAGCTTCACTAATCCTGCAATTCCGATAGGCAATCCAGGTACGCCGGGAGTCAATCCGCAGTACACTGTTTGGACTGGGTACTTTAATCCACGGTGTGAATATTAAACTCTAGTATGATGCCGTTTGAGAGCGATACCAGTTGGCGTAAACTCAAATGTTTTACCGAAGACTTTTCCCTCCGTGAAAATAATCCGCTGTCTCGACAGTATAAATTCGTCATCAGAGATACAAATTAGTATACATATTGGTAACCGTCGCCTTAATTTCATGTATGAACAATAAGATCGATTGTCTAAACATTCAAGAACGTTACCACCTTGTTTGAAACTCGAACGGCTGAGTTAATTGCTTCAGCTATCCTGTGATTCCGTAGAGTCAAGCCTGGTAATCCAGGAGTAAATCCGCGTAATACTATTGGAAACAGACACCTTAATTAACGCTATGAATATTAAGGTGGAGA
Organism: Lasioglossum baleicum; assembly: GCF_051020765.1. NCBI lineage: Eukaryota > Metazoa > Arthropoda > Insecta > Hymenoptera > Halictidae > Lasioglossum > Lasioglossum baleicum. The sequence continues at coordinate 20,660 of NW_027471451.1, forward strand.
ATCAAACCTACAATGGAAATGACAGGTTGGTACAAAGTCATTCTTTTCACAAATTACGTAACCGGCTGCTGGGCGTGTCTTGTATCGTGTTCAGTGTACCACATTAGTTTACATAACATAGACGGGCACCATTACTCCGTGCATGAATTAGAAGATCTCGGGTCATACCGATGCAGAGCTTTACAACGTTCGCTGAGAGTCGAACGGCTACGGCAGTAGCTTAGGCTATCCTGTGGTTCCGGAAGTTAATCCAGGTATTCCGGGAGCACATCCGCTGGACAATATTGGCAACTGACAGCTAATTTCACGGTATGAATATTAAGGTAGAGCGTCATACGGATATAAAGCCATATCTTTTAGTTTAGAGTCGAACTTTTTACCGATGGCTTTACCGTCCGAAAAGCCTATCACGCCATAAAGAGTTTCTTGCTTGGAGTTGGCGGAATCAAATTAGCAGAAATTTCAGCAGACGGGCGCTTTATTTTCATGCATGAAAAGGAAACACGTGAGTAAAACCGTTCGAGAGCGTTACCACCATCTTTGAGAACAAAACCGGTCAAGTCAGTGGCATCAGACATCCTGTGATTCCGAGAGTGAAATAAGTCTCTTCGGAGTAAATCCGCGTAACTAAATAGGCAATTGACACGATAATTCACGGTATGGACATTAAAGTAGTGAGACATACTGTCGGAGATCATTATCAATTGGTATAGTGTCCCTCTTTTTACCGAAGTCCTTACCATCCAAGAACATAACCCGCTGTATAGAGAGTATAACTTCGTGCTCAGAGAAGCAAGTTGGCATACATTTGGTTACGGCTACATTAGTATCATGTGTGAATTCGATGATCCAGTGAAAAGCGGTTCGAGAATGTGACCACCTTCCTCGAGACTGTAACAGTTAACAGAACAGCTTCTTTGAGAGTCGAATGGATAAGTTAATTGCACCACCTATCCTGTGATTCCGCGAGTCAAACCAGGTATTCCGGGAGTAAGTCCGCGTTACAGTATTGGCAATAGACACCCCAATTCGAGGATTAAATATTACAGTACACAGTCAAACCGTTGTTGAATGATACTTATTGGTGCAGACTCAAACTTTTTATCGAAGGCCTTACCTTTCGAGAAGCTAACCCGCTGTTTCGAGAGTATGACTTCGTGGTCAAAATAACAAAATAGTATAAATTTTAGAGACGGGCAACTTTAATTTCCTCTTTGGATCAGAATATCCAGTCTCAAGCCGTTCGGTAATGTAACCACCTTCCTTGAGAGTCGAACGGCTTAGTCAACAGCTTCGCATATCTTGTGATTACGAGAGCGAAACCAGTTAATCCGGGAGTAAATCCATTATACAGTACTCGGATTAGATACCTTAACTCACGGTTCAAATAACAAAGTACCTAGTCAATGCGTTGTAGGACGTCACATATTGGTAATGACTCAAACCATTAACCGAAGGCCTTACCCGCCAGAGACCTAAACCACTGTCGCCAGAGCCTTGCTTAGTGTACTCGGAATCAAATTAGTAGTCACTTTAGCAGAAGCACGCCTTATTTCCATACATGAATTGCAAAATCGGGAGTCAGACCGTTCGTGAACGGTACCACCTTCCCTGAGAGTCGATGGTCCAAATCAGTAGCCTCACTAATCATGTGATTCCGAAAGACAAACCAGGTATGCCGGGTTTAATTCCGCGGAACAGTTTTGGCTCTAGATACCTTAACTGACGAATTGAATATTAAAGTTGAGCGTGAAGCCGCTTGCCAACTTTACCTGGTGGTATAAAGTCAAACTTTGTTCCGAAGACCTTGCCATACGAGAAACTAACCAGCTGCATCGAGAGCATAACTTCGTGTACAGGGAAACAAATTATTCTAAATCTTAATTACAGGTACCATAATTTCATGTATTATATAGAAGATCGAGAGTCAATGTCGTTAGCGAATGATACCACCGTCTTAGCGAGTCGATGGGCAAAGTCAATAGCTTCACCCATACTGTGATTCCGACAGTCACGCCAGGTTTTCCGGTAGTAAATTAGCCGAGAAGTATTGGCAATATACTCCATAGTTCAGGGTATGAATGCTAAAGCAGATCGTCAAACCGTTGAAGAACGTTACCTACTCTTATAGCGTCAAACCTGATACTGAAACCCGTCCCCTCTGAGAAGCTATCGCGCCGTATCGAGAGCATTATTACGTATTGAGGGAAATACATTTGTATACATTTTTGAGACAGAAACCATAATTTCGTAAAAGAAATAGAAGATCGGGTGTCAAACCGGTCCAGAGCTTTACCACGTCCGCTGTGAGTTGAAAGGCTAAGTCGATAGCTTCACCTATCCTGTGATTTCGAGAGTCAAACCTGGTTTTCCGAGAGTAAATCCACTGATCCGTACTGGCAATAGATACCTTAATTCGCGGAGTGATTATTAAAATGTAGCGTCAGACCGTGTGAGAACGTTACTAACTGCGATATAGTCTGACGTTTTACCGAAGGCCATACCTTCCGCGAACCTCACCCGTATCATCGAGAGTATAACTTCGTGTTCAGAGTATCAAACTAGCAGAACATTTTAGTGAGCGGGACATTAGTTTCCTTATGAATAAGAAGGTTGATGGTCAAACACTCTGAGAACATTACCATCTTCTGCGTGAGACATACGGCTTAGTCAATAGCTTCACCTGTCCTGCAATTTCGTCAGTCAATCCAGGTATTCCGGGAGTAAATCCGCTGTACAGTATTGGCAGCGGGTACCCTAATTAGGGGAGCAAATATTAGAACAGAGCGTCACACCGTGTGAGAAGGATACTGATTGATATAATGTTAAACGTTTCTCAGAATGTGCTTCCGTCGGAGATGCTAACCCTCCGTATCAAGGGTATAGCTACGTGCTTGGGGAAACACATTAGTATACAACTTAGTGACGGCACCTGAAATTCAAGCCTCAATTAGAAGATCGAGTGTCAAATCGCCCGAGAATATTTCCACCTTCTGTGAGAGACGAGCGGCTAAGTCAATAGCTTCACATACCTTGTGATTCCTAAACTTAAACAAGATGTCCCGGGAATACATGCGCCTTACAGTATTGTCAATGTACACCTCAATTCACGGTTTGAATGTTAAAGCAGGGCGTCAAGCCGTGTCAACATTACCTTTCCGTGTAGGGTTAAATTTCTCACTGAACGCTTTACCCTCCGAAAAGCTGACCACCTGTACCGAGAGTATAGCACCGTGTTTAGAGGTACGAAATAGTATACATTTTAGTGACGAGCGCCATAATTTGATGTATGAATTAAAAGTTCGAGGGTCATACCGTTCGAGACCGTTATCACCTTCTATGATTTTCGATGAACTAAGTCAATATCTTCTCATACTCTGTGTATCCGACAGTCATACCAGCCAGACTAGGAATAAATCCGCTGCGTAGAAATGGCTGTAGGCTCCTTAATTCATGGTTCCAATATTAAAACGGAACGTCTATCCGTTGTAGAACGGTTCCCATTGGTATGGAGTCAAACATTTCACCGGTAGCCCTACCTTCGTAGAAGCTAACCCGCCATATCTGAGTATAACACCGTGATCAGTGAATGAAATTAGTAATCATTTCAGTGGCGGGCACCTTAACTTCATGTATGAATTAGAATATCGATGGGCAAACCGCTCGAGAACGTTACCACTCTCTTTGAGAGTTGAACGGATAACTCGATAGGTCCACCTTCCCCGTGATGCCGAGAGTCAAATCAGGTAGTCCGAAAGTAAATCCGCTGAAGAGGACTGGAAATAGATAACATAATTCGCCGAGTGAAAATTAAAATTGAGCGTCTTACCGTGTTAGAACGTGATCAATTGCTATAAAGTCAAACGTATCACGCAATGCCTTACCGACCGAGAAGCTAACCCGCCGCATCGACAGTATAGCTACGTGTTTAATGATACACATGAGTAAGCATTTTTGTGACTGCAACATTTATTTTATTATGAATATGTAAATCGAGGATTGAACCGTTCGGGAATATTACCACCTTCTGAGAGAGACGAACGGCAAGTCAGTAGCTTCACAATATCTTCTGATTCCGTAAGTAAAACCAGGTATTCCGGAAGCAAATGTGTACATTATTCGGGACAGACACCTCAATTCATGGGTTGAATATTAAAGCAGGCCGTCTAACCGTTGTAGAACATTCCATATTCGTGTAGGGTTAAATTGCTTACAGAACTACTTACCCCCCGCAAACCTCACCAGCTTCATCGAGAGTATACCTTTGTTATCAGAGAAAGATGTTAGTCTTAATTTTAGTGACGGCACATTAACTTCATGTATAAATTAGATGATCGGAAGTCAACCCGATCGAGAACGGTACCACCTTCTGTGAGATACGAGCAGCTAAGTCAATAGCTTCATATATCCTATATTTGCGAAAGATAAACCAGATA
>NW_027471452.1:0-25095 GCF_051020765.1 Lasioglossum baleicum
TGTGAAACAGGATGGTTACGTTCGCGAACGGTTGATACTCGATCATCTTATTCGTACATGAAATAAAGGTGTCCGTCACTAAAGTGTATAATAATTTGCTTCTCTGACCACGAAGTTATACTCTTGATACGGAGGGATGGCATCTCCGAAGGTTGAGCTATCGGTAAAATGTTTCTCTCTATACCAATAGGTATCGTTCTACAACGGTTTCACGGTCTGCTTTAGTATTCAAGCCTTGACTTAAGCTGTCGATTGCCAATACTGTTCTGTGGATTTCCTTCCGGAATAACTGATTTGACAATCGGAATCACAGGGTAGGTGAAGCCATTGACATAGCCGTTCGTCTCTGACAGAAGGTGGTAACATACTCGAACGGTTTGACCCTCTATTTTCTAATTCATGCAAGAGACTAATGTGCTCGTCTCTAAAACGTACACCAATTCGCACCTCTGGACACACTGTTATACCCTCGATAAACCAGGTCAGTTTTTCGGAGGCTGAGGCATTCTGTTTGAAGTGTGACCCTATACCGATAAGTAATGTTCTACAACGGCTTCATGGGCTTCTTTTGTTATTCAAACCGTCAATTACGGTGTGTATTGCCCACTCTGTTCAGCACATTTACTCCCGGAATATCTGGTTTGACTCTTGCTATCACAGGATATGTCAAGCTATTGACTTAGCTGTGCGACGCTCAAGGATGATGGTAATATCCTCGATCGCTTTGTCTCGCGATGTTGATATTTATACCCAGAAATGTGTTGTCCGTTTTCAAACATGACTACTAATTTGATTCCGTGAACATTGAGCAAGACATACGCAACAGCGGGTTAGGTTCTCGGAAGATAAGGTATTCGGTATAAGGAATGGCATTATAGGAATTTTATTTTTCTTCCACGGTCTGGCTTCTCTACTTCCTTGTTAATGCCGTGACGTAAGGAGAGCTTTGCCAATGCTGTTCAAGGTGTTTTCTCCCTGAATACCTGGCTCCGTCCACGGTATCACAGGATAGCTGAAGCTATTGACTTATCCGTTCGACACACACAGTGGGGGTAACGTTATCGAACGGTTTGATTCTCGTCCTTCTAATTAATTCATGATATTTAGTTTCCCGGCACTAAATTGTAATGCAGTTTGTTCCTCTGTACATGAAGTTATACCCTCGGTACAGCGGGTTTGTTTCTCGGTTGGTAAGAGCTTCGGTAACATGTTTGACTCTGTACCACTTGGTATGGTGCTACAGCGCTTTGATACTGTACGTTAATATTCAAACCGTTAATTAAGGTGTCTATTGCCAATACTTTTCAGTGGATTTACACTTAGAGTACGTGGTTTGACTCTCGGAATCACAGGATATATGAAGCTATTGACTCACCCGTTCGAATCGCAAAGAAGGTAGCCGCTTTCTCCAACGGTGTGACCCTCAAACTTCATATTCATTCATGAAATTAAGGTGCGCGTCATTAAACTGTCTATAACTTTGTTTCTATGAACTCGAAGATATACCCTCGAAGCGGCGGGTTAGATTCTCCGCAGATAAGGTTATCTGCAAGGTATGTACTCTATACCCGTATGTATCGTTCTTCAACGGTTTGACTCTGTACATTACTATTCGAACAGTATATTGAGGTGGCTGTTACCAATGCCGGTCAGCGGATATACTACAGCAGTACATGGTTTGATTCTCCGAATCACTAAATGGGTGAAGCTATTGACTTAGCCGTACGACTAGCAACGAAGGAGGTAACAATCTCGAACGTCGATCATGAAATTCATACATGAAATCATGATGCCTGTTTCTAAAGTTTCTACGTATATGTTACCATAAACACTGACCTCGGCACACCCTACAAAGTGTTGGTCTACACGGAAGGTAAGGCCTTCGGTAAGAAGTTTGATTCTTTACGAGAATGTCACATTTTACAAGGGTTAGACTTTCTACTTTAATAATCGAACCGTGAATTAAGATGTCGATTGCCAATATTCATCAGCGCACTTACTCTCCGTTTTCCGCGGTTGCCTCTCGGAATCATGGGATAGGTGATGCTATTCACTTAGACACTTGCCACTAACTGAAGGTGGTAACGTTCTCCGACGGTTTGACGATCAATCATTTAATACATATATGAAGCTCAGGTGCCCGTAACAAAATTAATTTCTTTCTCTGAACACGAAGTTATACTCCCGATGACGCGGGTGAGGTTCGCGGAAGGTAAGATCTTCGGTATAAACTTGGAATCTATAGCAATAGGAATCGTTCTACAACGGTTTCACTTTGAACATTATTATTCTAGCCGTCAATTAAGGTACCTATTTCTAATACTGTTCTGCGGGTTTACACCCGGAATACCCGGTATGACTCTCGGATTCAAAGGATAGGTGAAGCTATTGAGTTAGCCTTTCTATACTCAAAGCGGGTGGTATCGTTCTCGAACTGTTTGTCCCTCTATCTTCATATTCATACATGAAATTAAGGGTGGCCCGTCACTAAAATGCATACTAGCTTGTGTGTCTGAACACGAAGTTATACTCTCGATACAGCGGGTTAGCATCTCGGAGGGTAAGGACATCGGTAATACGAATGACCTCATACCATTTGGCAATGTTCTACGAAGGTCTCACTCTCTACATTAATATTCATACCGCAAATTAATTTGTCTATTGCCAATATTGATCATGGAACTTACTCCAGCAACAGCTGGTCTGACTCTCGCAATGGCAGGATATGTGATTCTACTGACTTAGATGTGCGACTTTCAATGCAGGTCGGACCGTTCTCCAATGGTTTGACTCTCGATTTTACTATTTCTACATGGGAGAAAGCTGTCCCTCTGCTAAAATGTCTACTAGCCTACTTCTGTGAGCACCAAGCATGATACACGCTACTGCGTCTTACGTTCTGGGAAGGTAAGTCATTCGGTAAAAAGTATAACTTTATAGCAATTGGTTATGTTCCCCATTGGATTGACTCTCTACTCTAATATTCAAACCGGTAAACAAGGTGCCTATTGCCAATACTGTACAGCGGATTGACTCCCAGAATACATGATTTCCCTATCGGAATCACAGGATAGCTGTAGCTATTCACATAGCCGCTCGACTACCTAAAGAAGCTGGCAACGATCTCGAGCGAATTGATACGCGATTTTCTATTTCATATACGAAAATAAGGGTTGCCGCTGTTACAATATCCACTAATTGGTTTCCGTGAGCAATAAGCATGACTCTCGCTACAGCGGGTTAGTTTCTAGGAAGTTAATGCGTTCGGTAAATTGAATGACTGCATACCAATTGGTAATGTTCTCCGACGGATCGTCCCTCTAGTGTAATATTCGTACCGTGAATTTAGGTGTCTATTGCCATTTCTCTTCAGCGGATTAACTACCGTAATACCTCGTTTGGCTCTAGGAATCACAGGATTGACGACGCCATTGATTCAGGTGTTCTATTCTCAACGAATGTTGTAACGTTCTCGAACGGTTTGACTCTCAATGTTCTAATTCATGCATGAAATTAAGGTGTTCGTGAGTAAATGTATATTAGTTCATACCCCAGAACATGGTGTTATACTCCCAATAAATAGAGTTAATTTTGCGGAGGGTAAGGCATTATTCAAGAAGTTTGACCCTGCACCTATGTGTAATGTTCTACAACGGCTTAGTGGCCTGCTTTAATATTCAAACCGTGAATTATGGTGTCCATTGGCCATACTGTTCAGCGCATTTACTTCTGGAATACCTGATTTGCATTTCGGACTCACAGGATCGCTACAGCTATTTACATAGGTGTGTGACTTGCAAAGATGGTTGTAAGTTTCTCGAACCGGTAGACATTAGACCTACTGATTCCTACATGAAGCTTAGGTGGCATACACTAAAATGTATACCTAATTTGTTGCTCTGGTCTAGATGTTATACTCTCCACACAGGGCGTTAGGTTCCCGGAGGGTATGGTCTTCAATAGACAGAATGACTATATAGGAATAGGTAACGTTCTGCTACGGTTTGACGCTTTACGTTAGTAATGAAACCGTGAATTAAGGTGTATATTTCCAATACTGTTCAGCGCATTTACTTCCAGCATACCAGGCTTGTCTCTCGGAATCACAGGATAAGTGATGCTGTTGAATTAACCATTCCATTCTCAATCAAGGTGGTAACGATTTCGATCGGTTTGCCTCCCGATTTTGATATGTATTCGTGGAAATGTGGTCTCCGTCTGCAAATACGTTTAGTAATTTGTTTGCATCAGCAATAAGCAAGGCTCTCGCTACAGCCGGCTAGGTTGCCGGAAGGTATGGACTTCGATAAAAAGAATTACTTAATTCGAATTGATAATGTCCTCCGTCGGTTTAACTCTCTACTTTCATATTCATACCGTGAATTAAGGTGCCTATTGCCAATAACGTTCAACGGATTTACTCCCGGAATTACTAGTTTGACTCTCGGAATCTCTGGATAGGTAAAGCTTTTCACTTAGCCGTTCGTCTCTCACACAAGGTGCAACGTTCTCGAGGTGTTTAACGCCCGATCTTCTACTTCATTCATGAAGTTATAGTGCCCGTCAATGAAATAAATACTAACTTCCTTCTCTGAACACTAATATATATTATGGGTGACACCGGTGACATTCGCGGAATGTAACGCTATCGGTATTAGGTTTGTATCTGTACCAGTGGGTAACGATCTACAACTATTTGACGGTATGCTTTAATATTCATACCGTGAATTAAGGTTATGCTTAGTGTGAATTAGATGAGTGTACGCTTATGACATTATTCTGATAAACTAATTGTTATTTTGTATGATTGTCAGTATACGCACCGACGCTGTTTGTGCGGCAGGACTGGCGAGGTCTTGATGTTGCGTTCGGTAGATTGTAGCGACACTACTCGATGGTCTTCATTAATTAATTTAACCCTTATTTTGTACAGTATGATTTTTTCCCAGTTCTCCATTTATTTTTGCATACTTCATAATTTACTGTTTTGATAATTTCGATTTTTTTCAAAATTCCAATCGTTGGTTAGAGAATTGTATTTCGTTGTAAAAGTGTCTTTGCAATTAGTTGAGAGAACATATGTTATATGATAAACATATTGTTATTTTATGCAATATTCGGTATACGCACCTACGCTGTATGAGTGGAACGACTGGCGATGTTTTGTAGATGCGTGCGGCAGGTCGGTGCGACATTACTGTATAATCAACGTTACTTTCTATAACCATGATTTTGTACGGTATGCATTCCTTCTCAGTCTCCCATTTATTTATACATACCTTAAGTTACTGTTATAATATTTTCAATTTTTTTCTAAATTTTCAATCTCTAGCTTCAAAACAGTATCTCCCAGCAAAAGTGCCTTTGGAATTAGATGAGTGTACTTTTATAGCAATATCATGCTAAGAATATTGTTATTTGGTATCATTAACAGTATTCGCACCCACGCTGCCGGAGCGACATGACTGACAGGGTCATGTTGTTACGTACGACAGGGGGGAGAAGCACTGCGATATGGTCTTCCTGTATATCTGCATCAACCATGGTTATGAATCGTATGCATGTTATCAGCGTCTCCCAGTTCTTCATACATTCTGTAATTTACTGTTAAGATTTTTTGATTTTTTTTCAATGTTCTGAATCTTGAGTTAAGAAAACTGCCCTTCGTAGCAAAAGTGTCTTTGGAATTTGTCGAGTGTACGTTTATGGCAGCATAATGTAAAAAAAAATTGTTATTTTATATGATTTTCTGTACACGTACCCACGCTACCGGAGCGGCACGACTGTCGCTTTCTTGTATTTGCGTACGGCAGGGCGGGGTGGCACTGCTCGAAGGTTTTGGTTAATTTCTTTGAACATGATTTTGTACGGGACGCATTTTATCAGTATCTCCCATTTATTTATACAAACTGCAATCTACTTTTATGTTATTTTAGATTTTTTTACATAATTTTCTATTTTTATTTTTTAAAAATGTATCTCAGAGCATATGTGTCTTTGGAATTAGTTTAGTCTACGTTTGTGGCAATATTTTGTTAAAAATATTCTTATTATATATGATTGCCTGTACAGTACAGGTACCCACGCTGCCAGAGCGACACGACTAGCGAGGTCTTGCATTTGCGTACAGCAGGGCGGAGTCGAACTACTAGATGGGCTTCGCTAAATTCTGCTTTAACCATGATTTTGAACCGTACGCATATTTTATATTTATATGGCAAGAAACAACAGGCCAGAAGATGTCTATCACAACATATCGAAAGAAATTGATTGGCGCACTTATCCAGGAGAAAAAGGAACAATTGGACACCCGTATAAATCCTCGGCATCACGTGAATAAAAAGAAGGACAGTGCGCACAATATTAGAAGATATTGCATCGAATGCTTTCAACAGAATACACGAATACTAGGACGAGAGACAGCTATTAATGTAACGCCAAAAGTAACAACCTTTTGTAACCAATGTACATAGACATCTCACCTCTGCTTATCTTGTCTTAATAAATTACATTAATGTTTCTAAGTATTGTTTATTATTTTATTTTATATATTAATTTATTATTATTGTTATCCTTGAAGCATTGATAAAAAAGGAAGCGGTTGTCATTACACATACCCACGCTTCCGGATCGACACGTCTGGCGAGGTCTCGTAGTTGCGTACAGCACGGAGGCGTGGCACTACTGGATGGCCTTCATTAATTTCTTTTGTCATGATTTTGTACGGTATGCATGATGCTCCAGTCTCCCGTTTATTTATACATACTGTAATTTACTGTCATGATTTTTTCGATTTCTATCAATATTGTCAATACTTAGTTTAGAAAACTGTATTTCTTAGCAATAGCGTCTTTGTAATTAGTGTAGTGTACGTTTATGTCGATATTTTGTTAAGCATATAGTTATTTGATATCATTATCTGTACACGGACCCACGCCACCGGAGCGACACGACGGTCGAGTACTTGTAATCGCGTACCGTAGGGCGGATTGGCACTATGGGATGGTTTTCGTTAATTTCGTTAACCATGACTTTGTACGGTATTCCTTATTTCAAAGTTGCCCATTTCAGTATACATACTGTAATTTACTACTATGACATACTCGATGTTTTGCAAAATTGTCTATCTTTAGTTTATAAAACTGCATTTCTTGGCAATAGTGCCATTGTAATTAGTTGAGTATATGCTTATGACAATATATTGTTAATCATATGATTATTTGATAACATTATCTGTATACGTACCCACACGTCCGGAGCAACACGACAGGCGAGTTCTTGTATTTGCGTACGGCATGGCGGAGTGGCACTGCTCGATGGTCTTTGTTAATTTCTATGAACATGATTTTGTACCGTATGCATTCAATCCCAGTTTTCCAATTATATATACATAATGTAATGTAGTGTTATCATATTTTTCATTTTCTTCAAAATTTTCAATCCCTAGTATAGTAAACTGTATTACGTAGCAAAACTGTCTTTGGAATTAGTTGAGTGTATATTTATGGCATTATCGTGTTATGAATATTGCTATTTTATGTGATAACCTGCATACGTAAGCACGCTGCCGGAGCGGCACGACTGGCGAGGTCGTGGTTAACTTCTTTGACCATGGTTTTAACCATTTGCAATATTTCCCAATTTTCCATTTATTTAGACATACAGTAGGTTACTGCTATGATATGTTAAATTTTTCTTATATTTTCAATTATCAGTTTAAAAAATTGTATTTCGTAGTATAAGTGCCCCTGGAGTTAGTCGAGTGTGCGTATATGGCAATATTTTGTTGAACACATTTTCATTTTGTGTGACTGATCATACACGTCCCTACTCTGTCGGATCGACAGGGACAGAGTTGTCTTGCAGTAGCGTTCGGTAAATCGTTGTGCCGCTACTCTATGGTCCTCGTTAATTTCTATACCTTAATATTATAACGTATGTGTACATTTAAGACAATATTTTGTTAAATATGTTTTTGTTTTACGTAATTGTCCCTCTATACACCTACGCTTCTGGAGCGACACGACTGGCGAGGTCATGCACTTGCGTTCGGTACTTTGTAAGAAAATATATATAAGGATTTAAAATAACATAACAGTAAGTTACTTTGTGTAGATGAAAATACTGAACTGCGAAGGTGTGCATACGGAAACCTGTCAAGGTTAACGAAATTAACGAAGATCAAATGGTAGTGCCCATGCGCCCTGCCGTACGCTACTGCAAGTCCTCGCCAGTCGCGCCACTACTGCAGAGTGGGGTACGTATATAGGTAATCATATAAAATTAAAATATACTTAACAAAATATTGCCATAAACGTACACTCAACTAACTCCAAAGTCACTTTTGCTAAGAAATACAGCTCTTTAACATATAAATTGATAATTTTGAGAAAAATGATCGAAAATATCAGAGCTGTAAATTACACTATGTATAAATAAATTCGAGGCTGGGGAAACATGCATACGTTCAGATTCAGGGTTGAAGTAGAAATTGAAGGGAACCATCCAGTAGTGCAGCACCGATCAGCGGTACGCAACTACTAGCCCTCGCCAGTCGTGTTGCTCCGGCAGTGTGAGTACCGATACAGACAATAATGTCAAATATCAATATGTTTAACAAAATGTTTTCATATACGTACACTCACCCACCGTACAAAATCATATTTAACACGTTAATTTCCGAACCCGACTTGCCATTCCTTTCAGGCCCTGACGCGGCCGCCACTGCTGGCGGATGAGCCGAATTATCGGCCTCGAGGAAAGGAGTTTTCTACCGAGGGCCTTCCTCTCCCTCGCCTTGGAAAGTGCCTGACATTCCCTATTGCAATAAATTCTTCTTTGTATTCAGATACTGAATTTTCCTGAAATCCTCACCCTATGGCAGATGGTAAGAAAACGAAACGCTAGGCTAAACGATGCCTAGACGTCTAACGAATCCTCAGTCGCACAGAAGTCACAGTTCAGTTTCAATCACCATAGTAGATCCGCCAGATTTCTTGTTCACTATAAATTCCAAGTTTCTTATTGTCATAAACATGTTGAGCGGATCAGAAAGAGATACATCGATCGAATAAATTTTTCCGCCTAGAAATCGTCGGCACCGTGCCTTGCTTTCATCCGAGGACGATATATTGATACAGAATGTGCATATACCCAACGATATAACACAAGATCTAGAATGGTTTGATCCAAGAGGGAATGAACCGAGCATCACATCCATTACGGGTATGTACGGTGTTGACACAAGTAACATAGAATAGCAGAATTGTGTCAATATAGAAGACTTCAATTCGCTGTTAGTCAGTGATGAAATGCTTGATGAAATAAGTGAACAGGCGAATATATGCGCAACACAAAAACAATCAACGGTTACTTCGAAGCGTATACATCGGTCGGTCCCTACCAATAAAGAAGAAATCAAGCGCCCTTTTGGTCTCATTATTTGGATGGTATTTATAAAATATCCAGGTATAAGTTTATACTGGTCAATGGATACAGTATATTATCATCAGTTCCCCCATGAAATAATGAACAGGAATCGTTTCCAAATACATTTAAGAATGCTGCATTTCAAAAACAATGATACAACAGATTTTACCAGTCGGTTATGGAAAGTGTGACCAATTTTAGATGAGCCGAATAAAAATTTTAGAAAGTATTACAATCCAACAGAAGTAGTCTGTGTTGATCCCATGATCCCATTTCGTGGACGAATTGTATTTCGGCAATTTATAAAGCAGAAAGGAATATATACGGTATAAAAATTATCAATCCCTGCTGCGGATTTGGAATACATACAACTTCCGTGTCTACAGTGCAAAGCATCAGATGAAGTAAACACAACACCTTCAAATACTGTAATAAATTTGTGCCATGACATATTTGACAAAGGCCACACAGTATTTACGGACAATTGGTACACAAGTGTAAATTTAGGAAAACAACTCCTAGAACGGAATACACACTTGATGGTCACTCTTTGAAATAATAGTAAAGGCATTCAGAAAAATGTAGTGGCCAAGAAACTGAAACGGATAGAGTGTTTTGCACAGGAAAGTCCAGATGAAATGACGATCCTTAAATGGAAAGAAAAGCGTGATGTTTTGTTACTGTTAACTAAACATTCCTCAGAAATGGAACCTGTTTGCACCAGAAGACACCTCACCATCAAACCAAAAGTAGTAATTGATTATAACGCGGGAAAGAAATCGATCAACCTTTCGGATCAAATCGCCGCATGTAGCAATCCACTGCGAAAATCAATGAAGTGGTACAAGAAATTAGGATTTGAACGTGTGTTGAACACTGCGGTTATAAATTCTCCTTTTCGGTGTCAAGAAACAACGGGCCAGAAAATATCTATTACTGAATTTCGTAGAAAGCTGGTCCAGGCACTCACACAGAGTAACGGCGAAGGAACAGACAGCAGAGCAAAACCTCGTCATCATTTGGTGCAAGAGGAAGGCACAGCTCAAAAAATTCGGAGATAATGCGCCTAATGTTACACAAATAAATCACGAATATTAGGGTCAAAGATGGCAAGAAATTTAACTCGAAAAGTTAGCACCTTTTGCAATGTTTGTAAAAACAAACCACATCTTCGTTTACCTTGTTTTAATAAAATATATTAATTTGTTTTTAATATTATATTCTTTTTCTGAATACATTGACGGAACTAAAACCGATGTCGGCTAAACAAAATATCTATTCTCACATCTGTGCGTAAGGACCGGCACGCGCTGTCCTGTAATCTGAACATTAAGCCCGCGGCCGTTCCCTGCGGGTGGGCCGGGCATGAACGAAATGTCTAACGCCGGTTCCTAGGGACCGGAGTGGCACTCAACGTGCTTAATAAAATTACGAAGACAAGCCAGTAGTCACACTCTACACTGCGGTTCGCAACTATAAGACCTCGCCTGTCCAGTGGCACCGGCATCGTGGGTAAGTGTACATATAATCAAATATAAGAACAATATTTATAACGAAATATTTCTATATACGTACACTCAATAAATTACAAATGCACTTTTGCTAGGAAATACAGTTTTCTACACTAAAGATTGGAAAGTTTGAAAAAAATAAAAAATATTCTAACAGTAAATTTCAGTATGTACAGATAACCAGTACACTGTGAATAAATGCATACCGTGCAAAATCATGGTTTATGAAATTAACGAAGACCAGACAGTAGTGCCACTATGCCCTGCGGTAGGCAACTACAAGACCTCGCTAGTCATGTCGCTCCGGCAGCGTGGTTGCGTATACACATAGTCTTATAAAGTAACAATATTTTTAACTAGATATTGCCATAGACGGACACCCAACCAATTCCAAAGACACTTTTCCTCGGAAATAGAGATCTCTCAACCAAACATTGAAAAGTTTGACAAAAATCGAAAATATTACAACAGAAAATTACAGTATGTACAAATAAATGTACCGGTAGTCAAACCACTGAACAGTATTGCAAATAGAAACCATAATTCACGAAACGAATATTGATGTCGGAGTCAGAGCCTGCGAGAACTTTATAACCTGTATCATAGTCGATACTTTTACCGGAGACCTTTAGTGCCGAGAACATAATCCACTGTATCGAGACTACAACTGAATGTTCGTGGAAAGAAATAAGTGGACATGATAGCAGACGGACGTTACCACCTTCTCTAAGAGTCGAACCACTAACTCAATAGAATCACCTATCCTATTATACCGAGAGTCAGACCAGGATATGCGGGAGATAATTCACAACATAGTTTTGCCAATGGGCACTGTAATTCAAGGTATGAATATTAATATCGCAACTTTCGTGGGGAATATCTGCTCAAATCCGACAAGTTCCGTCGTTTACAGCAAATATATACCCATTCCTTGTGTTGAATTTTTCGATAAGATATTTCTTATTCTCGTCTATCTTCGATAGAAGATATATTTGAGTTAGGCAGTACGGAAAGTAATTACAATTTTTCCTGGCAGGGGATGTAAATGTACCCTATCGCAGGCATCTTTGTAAATAATACCCATGATGAAGCAAGAAGAAATTACTTTCCGTACAACCACATCATAACACGTATTCTGATTCTGAAACGCTGGGACTTCTCGCATGAATCGTGCTTCGCAAGGGAATCGCACGTTTGCCATGGGAATGAAACGTCACGATAATATAAATTATACATGCAGATTTTGTATCACTGGAGAAAATAATAGTTGATAGTTTAACAGCGAATATCTATCCCAATCCACTTATTTCAGTCGATGCAGTATATATACATGCCATAATTGTATTATGTCTTTGAGAAAGTAATTCCGTTTCTTTCCCGCCGGTGGACATAATTGTAGTTAGATGATCGGAAAGCATTATCGATTTCTTCGAGGAACGGACGTAATTGTATTCTTTCGCTGTCAATTTCAAAATTATGCCGAATGAAAAAGAAAAGGTAGAAACGAAATTGCTTTCCTTACAACGCAATAAAAACACGTATTCTGACGCCGAGGAGCTGAAGTTCTTGGTACGAGTCATGTATTGCAATGGAATAGCGCGTTTGCGATGGGTAACAAAAGTCACGTAAACATGAGATTCATACATCGATATTGCATCATTGCAATTTATTTGCCCGTACTCAGCGGGAAAACTGTAATTATCGTCACTTTGGCAGTGAATTTCTGTCCAAATCAGATTATTACAGTCGTTTACATCAGGTATACACTCATTCATTGTATTATGTACGTCGGAAAGCAGTTTCGTGTTTTCCACATAGTGGTTCTAATTGTAGTGTGTTGGTCGGAAGGTAATTTCGGTTTTTCCCGACGTAGGTCCGAAATGTATTACGTTGTTCGGAGCGTAATTTCGAGTTTGCCCGACAGAGAACCCAATTCTACAAGATTGTTCGGAATATGATTTCGTTTCTTCCCGACGGTGGACCTAATAGTATCATGTTGCTCGGAAAGTAATTTCATTCCCTCGAGGAGAGATCGTAAATTTATCCATTCTCAGCCACATTAAAAACTGAACCATATGAATGAAAAGAAATTTCTTTCCGAAGAAGCCAATAGTATCCCATATTCTGACACTGAAACGTTGAAACTACTAGCTTGATTCGCGCTTAGCATGTGAGTGACGCGTTCTCGATGGGAATCAAAGGTCACATGAATATGAGATACTCACTTCAATTTACTACCATTGGTACGTACATGCCAGCATAGAGCGGGGAAACGTTAAAAACTGTGTCTTTGGCGGCCCATTTCTATCGAATTCCGTTAATTTCAGGCGCATGCAACAAGTACACACTTATTCAAATCATCATACCTTTCTGACTGAAATTTCGTTTTCTTCTTGTTCGAGGGCCTATTTGTATTACGTTAATCGGAGATAATTGCGTTTTCCGTTTTGGATGGTCTAAGGTTATATTATTGTTCCGAAGAAATTTCGGTTCTTTTTTGAACAGGGGATCATATTGCTTTTGGTTGTTAGGAAAGTAATTACGTTTTTTTCGGTATGGACGATGTAAACGTATTTTCTTAAAGCCTCCTTCAAAATTAGGACGCATGAAATAAAAACAAGAAAAAAACTATAATACATCCCGAATATCTCAGTAATGGCGAGTATTGTGACGCTGAAACGCTGCTGCTTTTCCCTTGATTCGTGATTCGTATGCGCAGAGCGCGGATGCGATCCGAATCCAATGTCACGTAAATGTGCGATACTTTCGTTGATATCGCATCATTTGAACGTATTTGCGCGCATAGAGCATCGAAACGATCAAGATTGATACTCTGACGGCGATGTTCAATGCATATCTGTTTATTTCAGTGGATCCATCAAATGTAGTCATTCATTGTATAAAATTCTTCGGAATTGATCTTCGATTCCTTCCGATATATTAATCAATTTTATTAAGTTGTTCGGAAAGTAATTTCGTTTTTTTCGAATGAGAGGCCGTAATTATAATTGGTTGTTCCGAAAGTAATTTCGTTATTTCGGAACTGCGGAACACAATGCATTGCTTCACAGGCAAATTCGAAATTAAGCAGCATGAATGAAAAAACAATATTGCTTTCCTAACACAAAAACTGTTACCCGTATTCTGACGCAGAAACGCTGAAGTAGCTTGCTTTATTAGTGCTTCGCAAGTGAATCGCGCGTCTGCAGTGGGAGTCATATGTCACGTATATATGAGATACTCATGTCGATTTCACAACCGTGGAACCTATTTGCGAGCATGTAAATGATAAACCATAAAGATCGTAATGCTGACAGTGAATTTCAGTCCAAACCCATTCATTTTAATCACTTGCATCAAATACACACCCATTAATTATATTACCTTGTTCCGAAAGTAATTTCGATTTTTCCCCATGGATGTACTAATTGTATTAGATTGTGCGGAAAGTACTTCCTTCTTCCACGGAAAAAGGCCGAATTGTATATGGTTATTCAGAAGGACATTTCGTTCTCTCCGAGCTGAGGACGTAAATGTGTTCCATGGCAGAGCACTTCGCAATTAAGTCGCATGGAAGGAAAACGAAGTTGCTTTCCGATGAACCAATAATTAGACGTATTATGACTCTGAAACCCTGAAATATCAGGGCTGAATTATGTATCGCAAGTGAATTGCGGGTTCGCATTGGGATTGAAGTGTCACGTAAATATGCGATATACGCTCTGATTTCTCACCAGAAGAACATATTTGCGCGCACTCAGCAGGGAAACTACTCGCTTTTGCGGGAAATATTTTGATTTCTCGCTTATTTCAGTCCACGTGATATATATTCCTTATCGTAGTACTAAACTTCATTCCGGGCCATCATCCAGGGCGTCTCCCGGTACGGGCTCTCTTTGTTTAAGTGAGGCGTCCCATAGCGGTGATTTCACATCGTATCGTTCACTTAAGGTTTCAGACGAACGCGAGGCGCGATTATAGCGCTCTGATGAGCACTGTTACACCCACGCACGCAATACACTCACCACGCCACTCGGAATAGAACATATTCGCTACTGAAACTCGGATCCGCCGAGCACCACGAAACAAGTTCGCGCTTCTCAGAGTCGCACGAGGGAAAATACCGAAACCTAACCAAAACCTAATCTGAGCCTTAGAACGCAGGCCAATCCACCCGTCCATTTGATGTGTCTATAAATGGCATGTATGAATTCTGTATAGATATTTCCTATTTTTGTTTATCTTCTTCATATCCGCATTGTATATGCTCATGAACCTAACTTTAAGCAAACCTAATTTTAACCTACCCAAAAGCTAACACGCCCGCTACAAGGCAGACAATTCTACCCGCCATTTAATCTACTTGTTATTCCCAGTTTGTAATTCAATTAAGTTATTTCCTGTTTTCGCTTAATTGTTGCATGTCCGAAACATGTATGTCCGACGACCACACCCAAACCCGAAGATTTAACACAATCGAACTATGCTAATAATCATACCGGCTCGGCTCAATGCAGGCCAATGCACACGATGATTTATTGTATCTGTTGCTAGCATTTCATAATTCCATTTAGGCATTTTCAATTACGCCTAGAGTCAAGCCCATCCGGCACTTTACCATTTAGTAAAGGGACAAACTTCATACCGAAGGCCTCTACATTCCGAGAACCTAATCCGATGTCGCGAGAGACGAACATAATGTTCCGGGCATCTGACGGGTGCCCTTTGTAGCCAATGGGCAGTTTAATTTACCATACGAACTCTAAAGGTGAGAATCAAACATTTTGAATGTTATCACCTTCTTTGAGAGTCGAACAGCTAAGTCAATAGCCATACCTATCCTGTGATTCCGAGAGTCAAAGCAGGCACCACCGGGAGTAGGTACCTCTGCGCAGAGTTTGCAATGGACACTTCAATTCACAGTTTGAATATTACGGTGGGGCGTCAGACCGTTTGAAAATGATGCAAATTGAAATAAAGTCAAATGCTTTACTGAAGATCTTTCCCTCCAAAAAGACGTAACCAACAGTATCGAGACTATACCTTCGTGTTCAGAAAAACAAATTGGTATACATAGCAATGACGGGCACCTTAATTTCACGTGCAAATAAGAAGATCGAGCCTCAAACCGTTCGAAAACGATACCACATTTTTTTAGTTGTTTTATTACGGTATGTAGATATAAATGAAAAAGTGGAGAGAAATGCATACGCTAAAATATCAAGATCAATGAAATTAATGAAGGCCATCCAGTAGTGTCACTACGACGTACCGTACCCAACTACAAGTCGACTACATTCGTGTCGTTCTGGAGCGTAGCTGCGTATTCAGATAATCATTTATAATAGCAACAAATGTAACAAAATATTGCCACAAACGTACACTAAATTAACTCGAAAGACACTTCTACTATGGAGTACAAATTTTTAAAGCTCGATTGAAAATTTTGAGAAAAAATTGAAAATATCACAAGAGTGAAGTACGGTATGTAAATGGAAAACTGGAAGAGCATGCATACGGTTCAAAATCATTGATAAGAAAATTAATGAAGACTATCCAGTATGCAGCCCAGTTCTGCCGTGCGCTACGACATGGCCTCGCCTGTCGTGTCACTCTGGCAGCGTGTGTACGTATACATACATTCATATAAAATTACAAGCTTCACAAGATATTGTCATAAACGTAATCTCAACTAAATCACAAGACCCTTATCCTAAAAAGTACAGATTTTATAAATTAGTAATAGGGGATCTAGTAAAAAGTTTGAAATATTAGGAAGATAAGTTGCAGTACGTGAAAATAAATTGAAAACTGCGAAATAATGCATACGGTGCAATATTAGGTTTAAAGAAGTTAACAAATATTGTACAGCAGTGTCGCACTGATCTGCCTTGCGCAACTACATGGCCTCATAAGTCGTGTCGCACCAGAAGCGCGGGTACCCATACAGACACTCGTATCAAATTTTACAGAATTTAACGAAATCTTGTCATATACGTACACTCAACTAATACCAAAGTCACATTTGCTAAAGTATAAAATTTTGGAAATTAAAATTCGGAAATTTTGAAAGAAGTGGGGAGTATCATAGTTTTAAATCACAGTTTGTAGTTATAAGTAAAAAACTGCGATAAAATGTATACGGTACAATATAAAGCTTAACGATGTTACCAGCCGTGCCGCAGTTTTTTATTTATCTCTGCATACTGTATCTTACTGTTATGTGATTCACGATTTTTTCCATAATTTTCAAATTTTATTTTTAAAAACTGTATTTCTTAGTAAAGTGACTTTGGAACTACTTGAGTGTACGTATATACCATTATTTCGATAATCTTATTGTTATTTTATATGATTGTCGGTATACGAACCTTCGTTTCCGTAGCGATACGGATCGACTGGTTCTGTTGCTTTGTTCGATAGATCGGTGCGACACAACTGTATGAACTTCCTTAATTTCTTTAACCTTAATAATGTACCGTATGCAATCTTTCGCAATTCTCTATCTATTTCTACATACTGTAATCTACTGTTATGGAATTTCAGTTTTTTTTTCAAAATTCCAAATTTATTATTTCAAAATTGTGCTTTTTATGAGAAGTGCCTACAACCTTAATATTGAAGCGTGTGCATTTTTTCCAGTTATCCGTTTATTTATGCATACTGTAATTTACTCATATAATATTTTTGATTTTTTTTTCAATATTTTCAATTTTTAGTTCCAAAAAACTGTATTTCTTATTAGAAGTATCTTTGGAATGAGTTGAGTTTGTGACATTATTTTTTAAGCTTATCGATATTTTATATGGTTGTCTGTATGCGTACCTTCGTTTCCGGTGCGCACGACTGGCGTAGCCTTCTAGTTGCGTACGACTGATCGAGCGGCGTACTGGTTGGCGTTCGTTAATTTCTTTAACCTCGATTTTGTACCGTACGCATTTTTCCCCTGACCTCCATTTGCTTCTACAGATTGTAATTTTCTGTTATGATATTTTCGATTTCCTTTATATTTCTCGATTTTTATGTTAGGAAATTGTGTTCCTTAGCAAAAGTATCATTAGAATTAGTTGAGTGTACGTTTATGCCATTGTTATCGTAAAAATATTGTTATTTTGTATGATTCCCTGTATACGTACTCACGCTGCCAGAACCTCAGGAATGGTGAGGGCTTGTAGTTCCGCACTGCAGGGAAGAGTGGCACTACTAGATGGTCTTGGATCACTTCTTAGACCCCGATTTTGTACCATATGCAATATTTCCCAGTTTTCCATTTAATTAGACATACAGTAGTTTACTGCTACGATATCTTCAATTTTTTGTATATTTTCAATTATCAGTTTAAAAAATTGTAGTTCGTAATATAAGAGTCCCTGCAAATAGTTCAGTGTGCGTATATGGCAATATTGTCTTGAACACATTGCTGTTTTGTATGACTGGTCACACACGTCCCTTCTCTGTTCGTGCGACAGGAATTGAGTTGACTTGGAGTAGCGTTCGCTAAATCGGTATGCCACAACTGTATGGTCCTCGTTAATTTCTATATCCTTAATGTTATATCGTATGCATTCTTCCAAAGTTTTGTGTTCATTTCTGGATACTGCAATTTTCTGGTATAGTATTTTCGACTTATCTTCAAAATATCCAATTTTTAAATTTATAAATTGTATTTCATAGTTACAGTGTGTATGGAATTAGTGGAGTGTACATTTATGACAATATTTTGTTAAATTTGTTCTTGTTTTATGTGATTGTCCCTATATATGCCTACGCTTCCGGAGCGACACGACTGGCATGGTCATGCAGTAGCGTTCGGTACTTTGTACGAAAATATTGAAAGAAATTTGAAATACCATAACATTGAGTTACTTTGTGTAGAAGTAAATGCTAAATTGCGAAGGTGTGCATACGGTATAGAATCAAGGTTAAAGAAGTTAATGAAGACCATCCTGTAGTACTCTCTGTTCTGCCGTACGCAACTAAATTACCTTGCCAGACGTGTTGCTCCTGCGGTGAAGGTACGTTTACGGAGAAACATATAATATAACAACACGCTTAATGAAATAGTGTTATAAACGGAAGCTAATCTAATACGAAAACCACTTTCAATAGGAAATACAATTATTTAAATTAAAAATTGAAAATTTTGAAAGAAATCGAGAGTTTCATAATAGCACATTACAGTTCGTATAAATAAATGGAAAACTGGGGAAAAATGAATACGGCATAAATTCGTGGATATAGAAATTAACGAAGACAATCCAGTAGTTCCGCTTCCATTTTCATTAAACAACTACAAGTCCGCACCAGTCGTGAAGCTCGGGCAACGTGGGTACGTATACACATAATCATATACTGAAATGCCACGCTTAACAAAATATTGCCATAAAAGTACACTGAACTAATGCAAAAGTCTCCTTTGCTATGACATACAGTTCTTTTGAACTAAATATAGATAATTTTGAAAATAATCAGAAATATCATAGCAGCAAATTACAGTCTGTATAAGCAAATGAGAGGTAGGGCAAACATGCATTCAGTGGAAAATAATGGTTAAAGAAATTAGAGATGACCATCCTGCAGTGCCGCTCCATTCAGACGTGCGTAACTAGAAGAACTCAACTGTGGTGTTGCTCCGGCAGCGGACGCACGTATATAGACAATCATGTAAAACCACAACAAGCATAACAAAATACTCTAATAAAAGAAGCTCAAATAATAAAAAGGACTCCGTTACTAAGATATTTAGCTCCTTAAATTCAAAATAGAAATTTTGAAAGAAACCGAAATCACATCAACAGTATATTACAGTTCGTAGAACTTAAGACAAAACTGCTAACAAATGCATACGATACAATATCAGGGTTAGAGGAATTAACGCAGATCATGCAATAGTGCCGCTTCGATCCGCTGTACGTAAGTAGAACACCTCAACACTCGTGCCGCTCCGACAGCGTAGGTACGTATGCACACAATCACATAAAAGAACAATGTTTAAAAAAAAAAATATTGGCTTAAACGTACTCTCAGCTGATTCCAAAGACACTTTTGCTAAGAAATACAGCTCTTCAACCTATGAGTTGATAATTTCGAGGAAAAATATCGATAATATCAGAGCTGTAAGTTACACTATGCATAAATAAATTCGAGGCTGGGGAAACATGCATACGTTCAGAATCACGGTTGAAGTAGAAATTGACGAGAACCATCCAGCAGTGCCGTTCCGATATGCCATACGCGACTGCAAGATATCGCCAGTCGTGTAGCTCTAGCATCGTAAGTACGTATGCAGACAATCGTTTAAAATAACATAAAGCTTAATAGAATATTGTCATAAACGTAAACTCAAATAATTCAAAGGACACTCTTACTAGGAACTACAATCTTTTATATTCAGAACCGAAAGAGTTGATACAAATGGAAAGTATAATAGCAGTATATTACGGTATGCATATATATAAATGGAAAACAGGTATAAAGTGCATTCCGTACTAAATCAAGGTTAAACAAATTAATGAAGTCCGACCAGAACTCCATTACGTTCTGCCGTACGGTACTACAAGGTCTCGTCAGTAGTGTCGGTCCAACAGCGTAGGTACGTATACTGACAATCATATAAAATAACACAGAGTTAAACAAAATCTCGTCATATACGTACACTTAACTAATTTCAAAGACACTTTTACTAAGGAATACAGTTTTTTTTTTATATAAAGGTTGAAAACATTGAAAAAATTCGAAAATGTCGTAACAGCAAATTGCAGTATGTGTAAATGAATGGAAAACTGGGAAAAAATGCATACGGTACAATATCTAGGTTAGAGAAATTATCGGAGACCATTCAGTAGTGTCTATGCGATATACCGATTGCAACTGCAAGACCACTTCAGTCTTATAGCTGCGCTAACATAGGTAAGCATTTGGCCATATGCTACAGCTATACGTTTAACAAAATGTCGTCACAAACGTACATTCAACTAATTCCAATGACACTTTTCATAAGAAATACAATGTTTGAAATTAATAATTAGGAATTTTGAACAAATTGAAAATATCGTAACAGTAAATAACAGTATGTGTAAATAAATGGAAGACTGGGATGAAATGCATGAGGTACAATATTATGGTTAAATAGATTAACGAAGCACATCCTGTAGTGCCGCTTCGATGTACAGTACGCAGCCACAAGACCTCGCCAGTCGTGTCGCTCGGACAGCGTATATACGTATACGGACCTTCATATAAAATAATAATTAGTGTAAGAATATAATGCCATATCCGTAAACTCATCTAATTCCAAGGACACTTTTTCTAAGAAATAAAATTATTTAAAATAAAAATTGAAAATTTCGAAGATTGTCGCAGATATCATAACAGTAAATTACAGTATTTGTAGAGAAATAGAAAACTGAGGAAGAATGCGTACGGACCAATATTATTGTTAAAGAAATTAACGATGTTCGTACAGTATTGTCGCTCCGATCTATCGTACGCATAAACAGAGCCACTACATGCGTGTCGCAATTGAAGCATAGGTACGTACAAAGACAACCATATGAAATAACAATGAGATTAATATGATATAATCATATACGAACACTCAGTTAATTCCAAAGGTACTTTTACTAAAGGGTAGAGTTCCATAAATTAGAAAACCGAAATTTTGTAAAAAATCAGAAATATCGTAACAGTGAATTACTGAACGTAGAAATATATAGAATACTGCTGAAGAATGCGTTCGGTACAGAATCAAGGTTAAGGAATTATTGTAGACCATACATAAGTGTCGCTACGATCAACCGTTCGCAATTGAAAGACCTCTTCAGTTGTGTCGCTCTGGCAGCGTATGTACGAATACTGACAATTATATAAAATAACAGCAAGCTTAACATGACAATGTCATAAACCTAAACTCAACTAACTCAAGATGTTCATTTCCTTAAAAATACAGTTTTGGAAATTAGAGATTGGATACTACGGAGAAAATCGAAAATATCGTATCAGAAAATACCAGTTTGTCGAAATATATAGAAAACTGCCAAAGAACGCATACCGTACAGTATCAGGGTTAAAGAAGTTAACGATGATCATTCAGTAGTACCGCCTCGATCTGTCGTACGCAACTACATGACCTCGGCAGCAGTGCCGCCCCGGCAGGGTAAATACGTACATAAAACTTGATGTAAAATAACAACAAGCTTGACAACTATAGTCGTAAACGTACGCTCACCCAATTCAATACCCACTTTCAATACGATTTACAATATTTAAAATTAAAAATTAAAATTTTGGAAAAATGGAAAAAATCATAACACTAAGATATAGCATGCATAAATAAATAGAAATCTGGGAGAAATGCATACTGTCAAGATCAAGGTTAATGAAATTTGCAAAGTCCATTCATTAGTGTCGCTCCGATCTACCGCACGTAACTGCAAGGCCACTCCAGCCGTGTCGCTCCGGAAGCGTCGGTACGTATACAAATAAGCGTATCGGATAACAATATGTTTAGCAAAATATTGCCAGAAACGTAAACACAACTGATTCCAAGGGCAATTTTACTAGGGAGTACAATTTTTTAGACTAAAAATTGAAACTTTTGAAAATGATCGAAAATATCATAACATACAGTAGTGTCGACGGATCACTCGACTGCAAGTTCAACATCACTCCGGACGTGTCTCTCTGGAACCATCAGGGCGTATTCAATCAATCATATAAAATATCAATTAGTTCAACAAAATAATATCATAATCTATCCACTCAACTGACTCCAATGACACTTTAACTATAAAATACATTTTTTGAAATAAAAAAATGGAAATTTCGAAGAAATGGAATATATTATACAATCGAACTACTGTGTGCATAAACAAATAGAAAACTGAGATGGAATGACTACGGTACAATATCAAGGTAAGAGGAATGAACGAAGTCCGTACAGTACGGTCGCCCCAATCCTCCGAACATCAATTACAAGGCCACTCCGGCTGTGTTGCTCCGGATGCGCAGGCACGTATACAGACAACCAAATAAAATAAGAATATGTGTATCAAGGCATTGTCATAAACGTACATACAACTAATTCTCATGGTACTTTTCCGGAAAATACAATATTTATTAATATAAATTGGAAATTATGAAGAAAAAATATCGAAACTATCATAACTGTAAATCACAGTATACCGAAATAAATAGAAAACTGAGGAACACTCACCTAATTCCCAAGACACTTTTAGTAAGAAATACTGTATCTTAAAATAAAAATAGAAAATTATGAAAAACAATCGAAAATATACTAAGAGTAAAATACAGTATGTACAAATAAATGAAAAACAGGGAAACAATTTTTACGGTACAATATCAGTGATAAAAACATTGCCGAAGACTATTCCGCAGTGTCGATCCGTTCTGTCGTACACAAATACCAAACCTCGTCGATCGTGTCGTTCCGACAACGTAGGCGCGTATACAGACTATCTTATGAAATAACAATTAGGTTAACAGAATAATGGTATGGGCATACTTCTCTTCTAAGTCCAAAGACACTTTTACTCAAAAATACAATTTTTTAAGCTATAAATTGAAATTTTTGATGACAATCGAAAATATCATATCCGTAGATTACCGTATTATTAAATAAATAGGCGAATGCGAAAGAATGCAACGGAGCGATATTAACGTTAAAGATATTAACGAATACCATCCAGCAGTGCCCCTTCGACTTGCCGTACGCAATTACAGTACTTCGTCAGTTGTGTTGCTCCCGCAGTGTTGGTCCGTATACAATCATATATAATAAGAACAAGCTTAACAGAATATTGCCATAGACTCATATTCAACTAATTCAAAGGAAACTTTTGCTAAGATATACAGCTTTTTAAAATACAAATCGAATATTTTGAAAAAAATCGAAGATATCATAACAGTACGTTACGGTTTGAATAATTAAGTTATAGACTGGGAAAATGGAATGCGGTGCAATATAAAGGTTAGAAAAGTTAAGAGAGACCATCCAGAAGTGTCGCTCCGATCTGACGAAAGCAAGTGGCAGACAAACCCTATCATGTCGCTCCGGAAGCGTAGGTACGTATACAGACAATCGTACATAATCACAATTAGCGTAACAAAGTAATGTCATATGCGTACACCCATCTAATTCCTAAGACACATTCACCATGAAATACAATTATTTAAACTAAAAACTGAAAATGTTGAAAAAAATCGAAGATATCGTAAGAGTTATATGCTGTATGCATAAATAAATGGAAGACTGGGAAGAAATCCATACGGTACCAAATCAGCGTTATTGAAATTAACGAAGAACATGCAGGAGTGCTGCTCCGACATACCGAAGGGAACTACAAATCCAATCTAGTCGGTTCGCTCCGGAAACGTAGTTACGTATAGAGAACCTGGTAGAAAATAACTGCAAGTTTATCAGAATAATGTCTGAACGTACACTCAACTAATTCCAAAGACACTTTTACTAATATATACAATTTTTTCAACTAAAAATTGAAGGTTTTTATTAATATGGCGTATATCATAGTAGTCAATAAGAGAATGTATAAATAAATGGAAGAGTGGGAAGACATGCATCCGCTACAATATCATGGTAAAACAAGTTAATGAAGATCAAGCAGTAGTGTCGCTCCGATCTGCAGTACGCTACTAGAAGAACTCGACAGTCGTGTTGCTCAAAGTATCGTAGGTGTGTATAGGGAAAGTCATATATATTGTCATGGAATTTAACAATATTCTGTAATAAACGTACACTCAAGGAATTCCAAAGCACTTTTACTAGCAAATGCAATCTTTTAAATAAAAAATTGGAAGATTTGGTGAAGATCGGAAATATGAAAACAGAATGTTGCTGTATGTAGAAATAAATAGAGAACAGGGGATAAATGCATACGGTACAATATTAAGGTTAAAACAGTTTACGAAGACCATCCAGTTGCGCCGCACCAATCTGCCGTACGCAACTACAGGACTACCACAGGCGTGTTGCTCCGTAAGCGAAGGTACGAATATAGATAATCATATAGTACGACAACAAATTCAACAGAGTACTGTCATAATCGTAAACTCTACTAATTCCGCAGACACTTTTATTAAGAAATTCAGTTTCGGAAATTAAAAACTGGAAATTTTT